>NC_088404.1:34804057-34866557 GCF_034236695.1 Oncorhynchus nerka
GTGTTGCTATCGTGACCAGTGAAATAGGTTGACAACAAAATTGATTTGTATATATTGTAGTGTTGTATATTGTAGTGTTAACACAGTAACCAGAAACCTAGTCAAGAGGTTTGGACCTCTTGGTATAATGGTTAAGGTGTTGGCTTGACAACCTCTGGACTTGGGTTCCAGTCCCGGCCATCAGCTACTCCCTGAACATCCTACAGTATTTAAACCTACTTAAAACCTAATAGCCTCAGTAACAGTATGTTGTTTGAATCCATTTTAAACAGTCATCTCTCCCTCAACCGGTTTGCAGCAGAGTAAGGCCTTGTTGTAGGAATGAATGATATTGTAGTATTCTTGTGCCACCGTGTTCTATGCAAACCAGCACCCTTAGCTAATGGTATATATTTTATTGAATTCTCTGTACATCTTGTATTGAACTACCATTTAACATTTGTAACAAGCCTACTACAAATAAGAAGTAGCTACCCAAGATAACAACTGTATCACATCTCACACGAAGCACTGTTGTGTTCCTCTGTGAGACAGTTTGGTCTATGTGTCTCAGGGCCAAGGGAGATGGCGGGAGGTCATTTATTTGCAAGGTGTTTAGTGCTCAGCCCTCAGCAGTTGACTTGAATGAATTTAATCAAATGGATCCAACAAATAAGCTATGTATCAATGAGCTGTACTTGGATGTCTCACAAGAAGTGTCTCGAAAAATGCTTCGTTCATAATCAAGTGGCAATGTGGTATTTATCACATATGATTTGGAGAAATCCACCTGCAAATCCAACGCCCCTGCAACTGGTAATTACTAGTGGGAAACTATCATCCCTGAGCTCCGACTTCTCTCACATGTCTATCTCTGATGTCACCTACTGAGGAAATTACCTTGATAACAACATTTTCGGTAGTTAAATTGAACAGCAAAACATTATTTATAAAAAGCTATCTATTTATATATTTGTTGAACACTATCATTGGTTTACAAGCATGACAGCTGTACTTTGAGTGTATTGTTGACGCAGCTTGTTTGCCATTATCCAATTGTTTCTCAGAGAGTTCAAAGCACCTGAATGCATCCAACTGGCATAATCCCACTTGATTATGAACGCAGCATACATGTCAGAGGGAAAGTTAGGTCAGACCAGACCAAGTCTGAAACTGACTGGCATAAATACCAGTCGGTAACTCTCCTACTTAGATTTAGTTGTACCAATAACCCACTGAGAACAGATGTCACGTTCTGACCTTAGTTCCTGTATTATGTCTTTGTGTTAGTTTGGTCATGGTGTGAGTTGGGGTGGGTAGTCTATGTTCTTTTTTCTATGTTGTATTTCTGTGTTTGGCCTGGTATGGTTCTCAATCAGAGGCAGTTGGCATTCGTTCTCTGATTGAGAATCATACTTAGGTAGCCTGTTTTCCCCATTTTGGTTGTGGGTGATTATTTTCTGTGTCAGTGTTTGCGCCATACGTGACTGTCTCGGTTTTCATTTATTCTCTTATTCTTTTGTTTTCTGTGTTCAGTTATATTTAATTAAAATATATTATGGACTCTTACCATGCTGCGCATTGGTCCGATCCTTCCTACTCCTCAGAAGAGGAGGACGAAAACTGTTACAGATTCAACCAGTGTGTGCCCGGTGGGATCATAATATGTGGAACGACCTTTATACATTAATCAGAATAAAACGTCCGTATGATTCAACTCAAAATAAAGAACTCATATATTCTCAAAACAACATATAATGACAAACTAAAAACGGCCTGCACCAAATTTGGCACCTCTACGAGTATGAATGGGCACCATTTTGGCACGTGACCTAGATTCAGAAAGTGCATGTCGGTAGCGTGGCAAACAATTCATGAATGAAGCATTGAGCTGACAATTAACATTTCTAAAGTGAGTAATTTATTACTTTTAATAACTGCAAAACACATAATAATTAGTGGGCCATGTGAACTAAGTACTGACTAAAGTTTCATAAATGTGTGAGAGCGATTATTGACACGACTGTATAACATAACAAACAGAAGCAAGGTAAATGCGCATATCTCCAACCACATATCGTCTAATCAAGTTAGAAAATGACAAGACAGGCACTGGACTACAACCCACAAGGGAAGAGAAAGCAGGAAAGGTTCAAAACCAACTGGAGACACCACTCTACAGTAACTGAGTAAAGCATGGTTCTCTTGGCACGAGGAAAAACCCTCGCATGAACGAAAGTAGGTGGAGAGCCATGGTGGATGCCCTAGTAGTATAATGCAACCAAGGGGGGCAAGAGGATTAAGTAAGTAGTCGACATAAAAGTAAGTAGTCGACATAAAAGCCCTATTCGGATGGGATACATTTGACATTTTACAGATGAATTATCTGTTTTGTCACATATCAACATATACCTCCGGCGCCGACAGAGATGGCCGCCTCGCTTCGCGTTCCTAGGAAACTATGCAGTTTTTTGTTTTTTTACGTGTTATTTCTTACATTAGTACCCCAGGTCATCTTAGGTTTCATTACATACAGTCGAGAAGAACTACTGAATATAAGAGCAGCATCAACTCACCATCAGTACGACCAAGAATATGACTTTCGCGAAGCGGATCCTGTGTTCTGCCTTTCACCCAGGACAACGGAATGGATCCCAGCCGGCGACCCAAAAAAACGACTTCGTAAAAGAGGGAAACGTAGTGGTCTTCTGGTTTCTGGTCTCTCTGGTGGTCCTCTGGTCTCCCGTCCAGAGACGGGCACATCGTGCACCACTCCCCAGTATACTTCTCGCCAATGTCCAGTCTCTTGACAACAAGGTTGATGAAATCAGAGCAAGGGTAGCATTCCAGAAGGACATCAGAGACTGTAACGTTCTTTGCTTCAGGGAAACATGGCTCACTGGAGAGACGCTATCGGAGTCGGTGCAGCCAGCTGGTTTCTCCACGCATCGCGCCGACAGAAACAAACATCTTTCTGGTAAGAAGAGGGGCGGGGGCGTATGCCTTATGGCTAACGAGACGTGGTGTGGTCACAAAAGCATACAGGAACTCAAGTCCTTCTGTTCACCTGATTTAGAATTCCTCACAATCAAATGTCGACCACATTATGTACCAAGGGAATTCTCTTCGATTATAATCACGGCCGTATATATTCCCCCTCCCCAAGCAGACACATCGATGGCTCTGAAGAAACTTTATTTGACTCTTTGCAAACTGGAATCCATACATCCTGAGGCTGCATTCATTGTAGCTGGAGATTTTAACAAGGCTAATCTGAAAACAAGACTCCCTAAATTGTATCAGCATATCGATTGCGCAACCAGGGCTGGCAAAACCTTGGATCACTGCTATTCTAACTTCCGCGACGCATATAAGGCCCTGCCCCGCACTCCTTTCGGAAAAACTGACCACGACTCCATTTTGTTGATCCCTGCCTACAGACAGAAACTAAAACAAGAAGCTCCCACGCTGAGGTCTGTTCAACACTGGTCTGACCAATCTGATTCCACACTCCAAGACTGCTTCCATCACGTGGACTGGGATATTTACATTTACATTTAAGTCATTTAGCAGACGCTCTTATCCAGAGCGACTTACAAATTTCGTATTGCGTCAGACAACAACATTGACGAATACGCTGATTCGGTGTGCGAGTTCATTAGAACGTGCGTTGAAGATGTCGTTCCCATAGCAACGATTAAAACATTCCCAAACCAGAAACCGTGGATTGATGGCAGCATTCGCGTGAAACATAGTTGTCTTTGCTGTCTTCGTATCCAAGATAATTGTGTAGTTTAGAGTGTGTAGTCTTAGAGTGAATATCTTAATTTACCGAGGTTAGCTAGCCAGCTATTTGTCGTCCTTAACGTAGGAGACACTGCTAGCTAGCCAACAGCTAGCCAACGTCCACCGAATTGAACTTCCTCACTCAACAACCCGGTCGCATTCCGCTTCGCTCCACAGGTAGTATCACATTTTCATTTCATTTCATTACAGTACAACGGTTTGATTTGTTTGATCGTAGCTAGCTACATAGCTAGCTACATAGCCGTCTTTGTATCAAAGATAATTGTGTAGTCTAGAGCGATTTTCTAGGTTAGCTAGCCAGCTATTGTCGTTCTTTTAACGCAACGTAACGTAATCAACACTGCTAGCTAGCCAGCTAGCCCCCGAATAGCAGCACTGTCGAAACTATCACACCCAACGGAACGACTTGATTAGTGTAGTGTCAACAATGCAGCCACTGCCAGCTAGCCTACAAAGTCAACAACGCAGCCACTGCCAGCTAGCCTACTTCAGCAGTACTGTATCATTTTAATCATTTTAGTCAATAAGATTCTTGCTACGTAAGCTTAACTTTCTGAACATTCGAGACGTGTAGTCCACTTGTCATTCCAATCTCCTTTGCATTAGCGTAGCCTCTTCTGTAGCCTGTCAACTATGTGTCTGTCTATCCCTGTTCTCTCCTCTCTGCACAGACCATACAAACGCTCCACACTGCGTGGCCGCGGCCACCCTAATCTGGTGGTCCCAGCGCGCACGACCCACGTGGAGTTCCAGGTCTCCGGTAGCCTCTGGAACTGCCGATCTGCGGCCAACAAGGCAGAGTTCATCTCAGCCTATGCCTCCCTCCAGTCCCTCGACTTCTTGGCACTGACGGAAACATGGATCACCACAGACAACACTGCTACTCCTACTGCTCTCTCTTCGTCTGCCCACGTGTTCTCGCACACCCCGAGAGCTTCTGGTCAGCGGGGTGTTGGCACCGGGATCCTCATCTCTCCCAAGTGGTCATTCTCTCTTTCTCCCCTTACCCATCTGTCTATCGCCTCCTTTGAATTCCATGCTGTCACAGTTACCAGCCCTTTCAAGCTTAACATCCTTATCATTTATCGCCCTCCAGGTTCCTCGGAGAGTTCATCAATGAGCTTGATACCTTGATAAGCTACTTTCCTGAGGACGGCTCACCTCTCACAGTTCTGGGCGACTTTAACCTCCCCACGTCTACCTTTGACTCATTCCTCTCTGCCTCCTTCTTTCCACTCCTCTCCTCTTTTGACCTCACCCTCTCACCTTCCCCCCTACTCACAAGGCAGGCAATACGCTCGACCTCATCTTTACTAGATGCTGTTCTTCCACTAACCTCATTGCAACTCCCCTCCAAGTCTCCGACCACTACCTTGTATCCTTTTCCCTCTCGCTCTCATCCAACACTTCCCACACTGCCACTACTCGGATGGTATCGCGCCGTCCCAACCTTCGCTCTCTCTCCCCCGCTACTCTCTCCTCTTCCATCCTATCATCTCTTCCCTCTGCTCAAACCTTCTCCAACCTATCTCCTGATTCTGCCTCCTCAACCCTCCTCTCCTCCCTTTCTGCATCCTTTGACTCTCTATGTCCCCTATCCTCCAGGCCGGCTCGGTCCTCCCCTCCCGCTCCGTGGCTCGACGACTCATTGCGAGCTCACAGAACAGTCAAACGACACCGCTGGTTCTGCTCACACTGCCCTACCCTGTGCTCTGACCTCTTTCTCCCCTCTCTCTCCAGATGAAATCTCGCGTCTTGTGACGGCCGGCCGCCCAACAACCTGCCCGCTTGACCCTATCCCCTCCTCTCTTCTCCAGACCATTTCCGGAGACCTTCTCCCTTACCTCACCTCGCTCATCAACTCATCCCTGACCGCTGGCTACGTCCCTTCCGTCTTCAAGAGAGCGAGAGTTGCACCCCTTCTGAAAAAACCTACACTCGATCCCTCCGATGTCAACAACTACAGACCAGTATCCCTTCTTTCTTTTCTCTCCAAAACTCTTGAACGTGCCGTCCTTGGCCAGCTCTCCCGCTATCTCTCTCAGAATGACCTTCTTGATCCAAATCAGTCAGGTTTCAAGACTAGTCATTCAACTGAGACTGCTCTTCTCTGTATCACGGAGGCGCTCCGCACTGCTAAAGCTAACTCTCTCTCCTCTGCTCTCATCCTTCTAGACCTATCGGCTGCCTTCGATACTGTGAACCATCAGATCCTCCTCTCCACCCTCTCCGAGTTGGGCATCTCCGGCGCGGCCCACGCTTGGATTGCGTCCTACCTGACAGGTCGCTCCTACCAGGTGGCGTGGCGAGAATCTGTCTCCTCACCACGTGCTCTCACCACTGGTGTCCCCAGGGCTCTGTTCTAGGCCCTCTCCTATTCTCGCTATACACCAAGTCACTTGGCTCTGTCATAACCTCACATGGTCTCTCCTATCATTGCTATGCAGACGACACACAATTAATCTTCTCCTTTCCCCCTTCTGACGACCAGGTGGCGAATCGCATCTCTGCATGTCTGGCAGACATATCAGTGTGGATGACGGATCATCACCTCAAGCTGAACCTCGGCAAGACGGAGCTGCTCTTCCTCCCGGGGAAGGACTGCCCGTTCCATGATCTCGCCATCACGGTTGACAACTCCATTGTGTCCTCCTCCCAGAGCGCTAAGAACCTTGGCGTGATCCTGGACAACACCCTGTCGTTCTCAAATAACATCAAGGCGGTGGCCCGTTCCTGTAGGTTCATGCTCTACAACATCCGCAGAGTACGACCCTGCCTCACACAGGAAGCGGCGCAGGTCCTAATCCAGGTACTTGTCATCTCCCGTCTTGATTACTGCAACTCGCTGTTGGCTGGGCTCCCTGCCTGTGCCATTAAACCCCTACAGCTCATCCAGAACGCCGCAGCCCGTCTGGTGTTCAACCTTCCCAAGTTCTCTCACGTCACCCCGCTCCTCCGCTCTCTCCACTGGCTTCCAGTTGAAGCTCGCATCCGCTACAAGACCATGGTGCTTGCCTACGGAGCTGTGAGGGGAACGGCACCTCAGTACCTCCAGGCTCTGATCAGGCCCTACACCCAAACAAGGGCACTGCATTCATCCACCTCTGGCCTGCTCGCCTCCCTACCACTGAGGAAGTACAGTTCCCGCTCAGCCCAGTCAAAACTGTTCGCTGCTCTGCCCCCCCCAATGGTGGAACAAACTCCCTCACGACGCCAGGACAGCGGAGTCAATCACCACCTTCCGGAGACACCTGAAACCCCACCTCTTTAAGGAATACCTAGGATAGGATAAAGTAATCCTTCTCACCCCCTTAAAAGATTTAGATGCACTATTGTAAAGTGGCAGTTCCACTGGATGTCATAAGGTGAACGCACCAATTTGTAAGTCGCTCTGGATAAGAGCGTCTGCTAAATGACTTAAATGTTAAATGTAAAAACTGAAAGCGCGAACCACTGCTTTTAATCAGGGCAAGGTGACCGGAAATATGACCGAATACAAACAGTGTAGCTATTCCCTCCGCAAGGCAATCAAACAAGCTAAGCGTCAGTATAGAGACAAAGTAGAATCTCAATTCAACGGCTCAGACACAAGAGGTATGTGGCAGGGTCTGCAGTCAATCACGGATTACAAAAAGAAAACCAGCCCCGTCACGGACCAGGATGTCTTGCTCCCAGGCAGACTAAATAACTTTTTTGCCCGCTTTGAGGACAATACAGTGCCACTGACACGGCCTGCAACCAAAACATGCAGCCTCTCCTTCACTGCAGCCGAGGTGAGTAAAACATTTAAACGTGTTAACCCTCGCAAGGCTGCAGGCCCAGACGGCATCCCCAGCCGCGCCCTCAGAGCATGCGCAGACCAGCTGGCTTGTGTGTTTACGGACATATTCAATCAATCCCTATCCCAGTCTACTGTTCCCACATGCTTCAAGAGGGCCACCATTGTTCCTGTTCCCAAGAAAGCTAAGGTAACTGAGCTAAACGACTACCGCCCCGTAGCACTCACTTCCGTCATCATGAAGTGCTTTGAGAGACTAGTCAAGGACCATATCACCTCCACCCTACCTGACACCCTAGACCCACTCCAATTTGCTTACCGCCCAAATAGGTCCACAGACGATGCAATCTCAACCACACTGCACACTGCCCTAACCCATCTGGACAAGAGGAATACCTATGTGAGAATGCTGTTCATCGACTACAGCTCGGCATTTAACACCATAGAATCCTCCAAGCTCGTCATCAAGCTCGAGGCCCTGGGTCTCGACCCCGCCCTGTGCAACTGGGTACTGGACTTCCTGACGGGCCGCCCCCAGGTGGTGAGGGTAGGCAACAACATCTCCACCCCGCTGATCCTCAACACTGGGGCCCCACAAGGGTACGTTCTAAGCCCTCTCCTGTACTCCCTGTTCACCCACGACTGCGTGGCCACGCACCCCTCCAACTCAATCATCAAGTTTGCGGACGACACAACAGTGGTAGGCTTGATTACCAACAATGACGAGACGACCTACAGGGAGGAGGTGAGGGCCCTCGGAGTGTGGTGTCAGGAAAATAACCTCACACTCAACGTCAACAAAACTAAGGAGATGATTGTGGACTTCAGGAAACAGCAGAGGGAACACCCCCCTATCCACATCGATGGAACAGTAGTGGAGAGGGTAGCAAGTTTTAAGTTCCTCGGCATACACATCACAGACAAACTGAATTGGTCCACCCACACAGACAGCATTGTGAAGAAGGCGCAGCAAAAGCACTCACAAACTTCTACAGATGCACAATCGAGAGCATCCTGGCGGGCTGTATCACCGCCTGGTACGGCAACTGCTCCGCCCACAACCGTAAGGCTCTCCAGAGGGTAGTGAGGTCTGCACAACGCATCACCGGGGGCAAACTACCTGCCCTCCAGGACACCTACACCACCCGATGTTACAGGAAGGCCATAAAGATCATCAAGGACAACAACCACCCGAGCCACTGCCTGTTCACCCCGCTATCATCCAGAAGGCGAGGTCAGTACAGGTGCATCAAAGCTGGGACAGAGAGACTGAAAAACAGCTTTTATCTCAAGGCCATCAGACTGTTAAACAGCCACCACTAACATTGAGTGGCTGCTGCCAACACACTGACTCAACTCCAGCCACTTTAATAATGGGAATTGATGGGAAATTATGTAAAATATATCACTAGCCACTTTAAACAATGCTACCTAATATAATGTTTACATACCCTACATTATTCATCTCATATGTATACGTATATACTGTACTCTATATCATCTACTGCATTTATGTAATACATGTATCACTAGCCACTTTAACTATGCCACTTTGTTTACATACTCATCTCATATGTATATACTGTACTCGATACCATCTACTGTATCTTGCCTATGCCGCTCTGTACCATCACTCATTCATATATCTCTATGTACATATTCTTTATCCCCTTACACTTGTGTGTATAAGACAGTAGTTTTGGAATTGTTAGTTAGATTACTCGTTGGTTATTACTGCATTGTCGGAACTAGAAGCACAAGCATTTCGCTACACTCGCATTAACATCTGCTAACCATGTGTATGTGACAAATACATTTTGATTTGATTTGACTTTCCACGTGCCTATTTATTTCTCTTTCGCCAACCAAGACATGTGAAATATCTTCACGCCTAGAAGAGCCTGCCATCATAACGGTCCATTTTGAATGAGAAAAACAAAAGGATTACATGTGCAGTTTGGTAAATCCTGTCCAAATCCTCCACTGGAAGAACAGACATGCTGGGGTAATTCTTTGGTAATTACTGAGGTAATTCTACAGCATAGGCCTAATAACACATATGTGGGCATAAATTTGGCAACATGTAGACAATCAAATAAATGTAATAGCGAAAGGACAGTGGGAACATGAATTCATGGAATGGCCAGCGCCAAGCCACATCATCTCATTCATTCTAGCATGCTCCTCAGCCACATATTCTACAAAGTGTATTCCTGCAGTCTTCCTTGTCTCACTCAGGGGTGTAGGTTAGAGATAACAGCTGTGTTAGGGAGGAGATCCTCAGTGGCTTGTCTTTGGCCTGTCTGTCTTCCTGGTTCACTGGGTTCTCTTGGGGAGCCGTAACTTGACTTACACACACAAGGTATATATTTTATCAGGCATCAGCAGGTGTGGTGCAGGTAAACACACACACAGGCATCTTTTGGGTCTCACAGATACACACTAAATGTTTTACATTTGGTCGATATAGACTCACAAATCCACACACACACACTACTTTGGCAGGGTTTTGGGAGGTGTGGCGAGGTTAGATTTAAATTGCCATGCGAAGAAGGTTTGTTTTGAAGTAGTGAGGTGTGTGTCATTTGTTTTAGGGTCAGAGACAGGTGTGGTGAGTCAGAACTGTGTCCTCCCCTCACTGGCGCTAAAATGTCTGAAAGGGTGTGTGTGTGCTGCTGTGTGCATGTGTGTGTTAGGGGAGGATGTGTGTAAGCCCCTGCCCTTCCTCATGTCAACTCATCATACATCAACTCGGTTCCCTAGGTTATGGGGATGCGTGTGTGCGTATGTGTGTGTCATTGGTGTTATGCCACTCACATGGCAGTGCTGAAACACACACACACACACACACAAACACACATTGAGTAATAGAGAAAAGATCTGGCAAAATAGTGGGGATTTAATTTCAGCATGAAGGCGTTATAAATCAAACCCTAAAAAACTTGCTACCTAATTACTGTTAAGTCACATGTAGCCTATACAGTACAACAATACCATATCAGGTCTCCATCAGTAGGATTAGAATAATTTGTATAGGAAGAACATGTATTCATCACTAACATGCTATGGGCATGGGCTATCTAGTGTGACCTATTTTGTTCCTTATCTCCTATTCTTCCATTCCTAGATCCTATCCTTTCAGTTATCACAGATCTACAGGATGAATGGTTAGATGGTTAGATGAAAGCAGGTGAGATGATGACACATGACCCAAAATGGAACCAAGTAGGAATGTTCCAGTCAGTAAATGCTTTTTACTGTCCTATGGGAATGTGAAATACACACACACAGACACAGACACACACACAACTAACACACACACAGAAAGAGAGAGAGGGCTAAATTAAAAAGTTGTGAAATCTGTGAGTAATTTCTGCTTCTATACAAATCGTGTAGTAGATCTGCTGTGTAAGGAAACATCATACAAATAGAGCACTTACCACACACGACACACACACACGCAAACACACACAACACACACCACCCAAGAGAAATGCATTATCACTAACACACTAACAATGATATAGTTAATCATGATATTAGTAGACCATACAAGTCAACAGGCTCACAGAGCTCTGCTACAGCTGCAACACAATAATAATCTCTTATCAATGATTAGAATAAAGATTAATAATTAGGTCTCAGCTAGTCAGTGCCAGGGGCTGGTTGAGACTCCCCAGAGCATTCGGGAATGTTGGAGTACTGTAGAACACACACATGGTGTTGTGGTTGTGTTTCAGAATGATGTGGGAGGGTTGAGGAGTCTGGCTAATAAGTGGACGACGTTCTTCAAAGCCAGACTGGTGTGTTCCATCCCTGGACCCGACGATGTGGACACACACTTTGACGAGCGCCGTACTTCACACACATGCACACAGACAAATAGAAACACACGCCACCCACTCTGATTGGCCAATGGAAAATCAAGTCATTATATTAGATGAAGATTTGATAAAAGCGAATGTGGGAGTTTAAGAGGGCCTGATAGGGCTACGGCTGTAAAGTGGCATAACATGAAAACTTGAAAACTTGATCTGACAACCAACAAAACATATGAAAGTCACTGGCACCTAAATACTAACTACACATCCGGAGGCAGAAATGTGACTTTTGTGTGGGTCATGCATCAATAGAATGGAACATTTACTCACGTTTTAGCGAAAGACAGATGGGTTATCCAGTTATTATTAGGGTTGATGTCTAACCAATGGCTTTCCAGTAATAATGCTTATGGCTGGTCAACGCACACACATTTGTTTTACTATCCTTGTGGGGACCAAACATTTATTCCCTAACCCCAAAATAAACCTAAACCTAACCCCTAACCCTAATTCTAACCCTATACATAAACCTAACCCCTAACCCTAATTCTAACCCTATACATAAACCTAACCCCTAACCCTAATTCTAACCCTATACATAAACCTAACCCCTAAACCTAATTCTAACCCTATACATAAACCTAACCCCTAACCCTAATTCTAACCCTATACATAAACCTAACCCCTAACCCTAATTCTAACCCTATACATAAACCTAACCCCTAAACCTAATTCTAACCCTATACATAAACCTAACCCCTAACCCTAATTCTAACCCTATACATAAACCTAACCCCTAACCCTAATTCTAACCCTATACATAAACCTAACCCCTAACCCTATACATAAACCTAACCCCTAACCCTAATTCTAACCCTATACATAAACCTAACCCCTAACCCTAATTCTAACCCTATACATAAACCTAACCCCTAACCCTAATTCTAACCCTATACATGAACCTAACCCCTAAGCCTAATTCTAACCCTATACATAAACCTAACCCCTAACCCTAATTCTAACCCTATACATAAACCTAACCCCTAACCCTAATTCTAACCCTATACATAAACCTAACCCTAACCCTAATTCTAACCCTATACATAAACCTAACCCCTAACCCTAATTCTAACCCTATACATAAACCTAACCCCTAAACCTAATTCTAACCCTATACATAAACCTAACCCCTAACCCTAATTCTAACCCTATACATAAACCTAACCCCTAACCCTAATTCTAACCCTATACATAAACCTAACCCTTAACCCTAATTCTAACCCTATACATAAACCTAACCCCTAAGCCTAATTCTAACCCTATACATAAACCTAACCCCTAACCCTAATTCTAACCCTATACATAAACCTAACCCCTAACCCTAATTCTAACCCTATACATAAACCTAACCCCTAACCCTAATTCTAACCCTATACATAAACCTAACCCCTAACCCTAATTCTAACCCTATACATAAACCTAACCCCTAACCCTAATTCTAACCCTATACATAAACCTAACCCCTAATCCTAATTCTAACCCTATACATAAGCCTAACCCCTAAGCCTAAAATTGCCCTTTTCCTTGCGGGGATCGGCGAAATGTCCCCACTTCTGGTCCCCATAAGGATAGTAAAAGCAACAAAAACAAAAAACACACACACACACACTCCATGAAGAGCATGTAATCAGAGAGAGAGAGAGGGAGGGAGGGGGAGGGAGGGGGAGAAGTTTATTTGTGAATGTGTTTAGTTAGAGATTGGCGAGCATCTGAGTTTACAATGATTTATTTGTTTCCAGCAGGTCAGGCAGTTGTTTCAACTGTGTTTTGATGGCTGTGTAGGGCAGTTTACACGGCGCTCTGGTTGGTTGGGCTATGCCGACAGTAGCCTGGGGCTACCAGAGAGGAGGGGGGTTGATAGATTCAGCCAACAGAACATACATGTCCTTTAACAGGTTGCTTGTTTGTTTGTTTGTTTTTTACATATTCGTTTTTGTATCCCAGCCCTCTTTTCAGACGGTAAGGGACGATTTCCTTGACACAGAGTAATTAAAAGCAAACTCAGCAAGATGACATAGATGCACAGCAGAAAAAAATAATTCTCCTTATTCCACATTTGGTTGTGTTACAGCCTGAATTCAAAATGGATTAAAATAAATAAAAATGATCGAATATCTACACATTATACCCCATAATGACAAAGTGAAAATATGTTTCTATAATTCTATAACTAATGTATTGGAAATTAAATACAGAAATATCAAATTTACATAAGTATTCACACCCCTGAATCAAAACTTTGTAGATGCACCTTTGGCAGTGATTACTTTCTGGGTAAGTTGCTAAGAGCTTTCCACAAATAGATTGTGCAACATTTGCCCATTATTCTTAAACAATTCTTCAAGCTTCGTCAAATTGTTTGTTGATCATTACTAGACAACCATTTTCAGGTCTTGCAATAGATTTTCAAGTAGATTTAAGTAATAACTGTAATTTGGCCACTTAGGAACATTCACTGTCTTCTTGGTAAGCAACTCCAGTGTAGATTTGGTCTTGTAAGTTAGGTTATTGTCCTGTGCTTAGCGCCATTCTGTTTGTTTTTTAGCCTGAAAAACACCCCAGTCGTTAACGATTACAAGCGTACCCATAACATGATGCAGCCACCACTATATTTGAAAATATGGAGAGTGGTACTCAAAAATGGGTTGTATTGGGATTTACCCCAAACATAACACTTTGTATTCAGGACAAAAAGTTAATTGCTTTGCCACATTTTTTTCAGTATTACTTTATTGTCTTGTTGCAAACAAGATGCATGTTTTGGAATGTTTTTATTCTGTACAGGCTTCCTTGTTTTCAGTCTCTCAATTAAGTTAGTATTGTGGAGTAACTACAATGTTGTTGATCCATCCTCAGTATTCTACTATCACAGCCACTAAACTCTGTAACTGTTTAAAGTCACCATTGGCCTCATGTTGAAATCCCTGAGCGGTTTCCTTCCTCTCCGACAATTGAGGTAGGAGGGACGCCTGTGTCTTTGTAGTGACTGGGTGTATGCACACGCTTTTTCAGTTCTGCCCACACATTTTCTACAGGATTGAAGTCAGGGCTTTGTGATGACCACTACAATACCTTGACTGTGTTGTCCTTAAGCCATTTTGCTTTGGAAGTATTTTTGGGCTCATTGTCCATATGTAAGACCCATTTGCAACCAAGCTTTAACTTCCTGACTGATGTCTTCAAATGTTGCTTCAATATATCCACGTAATTTTCCTCCACCCCCGTGCTTCACGGTTGGGATGGTGTTCTTCGACTTGCAAGCCTCCCCCTTTTTCCTCCAAACATAACGATGGTCATTATGGCCAAACAGTTCTATTTTTGTTTCATCAGACTAAAGGACATTTCTCCAAAAAGTATGATCTTTGTCCCCATGTGCAGTTGCAAACCATAGTCTGGCTTTTTGATGGCGGTTTTGGTGTAGTGGCTTCATCATTGCTGAGTGGCCTTTCAGGTTATGTCGATATAGGGCTCGTTTTACTGTGGATATAGATACTTTTGTACCTGTTTCCTCCAGGATCTTCACAAGGTCCTTTGCTGTTGATTTGGGATTGATTTGTACTTTTCGCACCAAAGTACGTTCATCTCTAGGAGACAGAACACGTCTCCTTCCTGAGCGGTATGACGGCTGCATGGTCCCATGGTGTTTATACTTGTGTACTACTGTTTGTACAGATGAACATGGTACCTTCAGGCATTTGGAACTTGCTCCCAAGAATGAACCAGACTTGTGGAGGACTACAATTGGTTTTCTGAGGTCTTGGCTGATTTCTTTTGATTTTCCCATGATGTCAAGCAAAGAGGCACTGAGTTTGAAGGTAGTCCTTGAAATACATCCACAGGTACACCTCCAATTGACTCAAATGCTGTCAATTAGCCTATCAGAAGCTTCTAAATCCATGACGTCATTTTCTGGATTTTTCCATGCTGTTTAAAGGCACAGTCAACATAGTGTATGGAAAATGACCCACTGGAATTGTAATACAGTGAATTATAAACGAAATGTATGGTGCGACAGGGTCGCCTAGTGGTTAGAGTGGTGGACTAGCAACCGGAAGGTTGCAAGTTCAAATCCCCAAGCTAACAAGGTACAAATCTGTCGTTCTGCCCCTGAACAGGCAGTTAACCCACTGCCGTCATTGAAAATAGGAATTTGTTCTTAACTGACTTGCCTAGTTAAATAAAGGTAAAATAACAATAATCTGTCTGTAAACAATTGTTGGAAAAATTACTTATGTCATGCACAAAGTTGATGTCCTAACCAACTTGCCAAAACTATAGTTTGTTGACAAGAAATTTGTGAAGTGGTCGAAAAACTAGTTTTAATGACTAAGTTTATGTAAACTTCTAACTTCAACTGTATGCATCTGTTGGTCACTGACACCTTAAAAAAGAAGGTAGGGGCATGGATCAGACAACCAGTCAGTATGACCTCCATTTGCCTCATGCTGCGCAACACATCTCCTTTGCAAAGAGTTGGTCAGGCTGTTGATTTTGGCCTGTGGAATGTTCTCCCACTGCTCTTTAATGGTTGTGCGAAGTTGCTTAATATTGGCCGTGCATAATCATGCTGAACCATGAGGTGATGGTGGTAGATGAATGGCATGTCAATGGGCCTCAGGATATCGTCACGTAATCTCTGTCCATTCAAATTGCCATTTATTAAAATGCAATTGTGTTTGTTGCTTTATAATGACTAATCATTGCTTTATAAATTACCAGGGAAACGACACGTGTCTTGACTATTATTACAATAACTGTTTCAGGATCAGCTGCCAATATCAGTATCATTATCTCTTTAACGTTTCATTCCTCTACTTTTAGGGAGGAAAGGGAGAGGAGTTAGAGGAGGGGAAGAGAGGAATGGAGGAGAAGAGAGGTAGAATTGGAAAAGACAGAGGGGAGGGGAAAAGAGGGATCGAGTGAGAGGAAGAGCATGATTAGGGAGAGGGTGATTGAGGGAGAAAGTAATGGAAGGGCCTGCGAGAGGGAGAAAGGACAGGAGGGAGTGAATGTCCTGGGAAATGGATGAGTATTATCTACAGTAGCCCTGACCTGTTGAAGTTAGGAAATAGTTTCAGGAGAATCTTTCTGTCTGAAGAGTCTTGTCATCCAGCTGGCAGTAGTCTGGTGCCAGTCCTCAGGCTTTCCATCCTCCAGAAAACCTCCTGTCCTGTTTCCTCATTTCATAATCAAATCAAGTATTCATTTAGTCATACGGAAGCTTCACGTCTGATATCATTTAATCACATACTGTAAATGCTTTGCATTTCTTTCTTACAGTCTGGACACTATGGCATTGCTTCTGTTTCAAGTCCTGATGAATGTTATATTCCTGCATATTGACATAAACATCTGTTGAAATTATCTGATTATTCAATAACTCTCTCTTTCTCTCTCTCTCATTCTTTTACTAGGAGGAAGATAAAACCATGAAGGAGGGAATCAGTTTAGAATTACACTCAAATGTAATTAAGAAGAACATCCTCTCCCACTCCCTGTGTGTGTGTGTGTGTGTGTGTGTGTGTGTGTGTGTGTGTGTGTGTGTGTGTGTGTGTGTGTGTGTGTGTGTGTGTGTGTGTGTGTGTGTGTGTGTGTGTGTGTGTGTGTGTGTGTGTGTGTGTGTGTGTTAAGACACAGCTGTCACAGGTTGTCACAAAGATCTTTCCTCCCTTGATTTTTATTTAACCTTTATTTAACTAGGCAAGTCAGTTGAGATCAAATTCTTATTTACAATGACGGTCTACCAACAGGCAAAAGGCCTCCTGCAGGGATGGGGGCAGGGATAAGAAAAACATATTATAAAAAAAATATAGGACAAAACACACATCACGATAAGAGAGACAACACAACACAACATAAAGAGCGACTTAAGACGACAACACAGCATTGAAAAACTGATTCAAAACTTCTAGCGTTAAAGACTAAAAGTATTTTTGCATCTGATTCCAGTTCTCTATCAGCAATAAACTAAACTGAACAAAAATATAACCACAACATGTAAATGTTGGCCCCATGTTTCATGAGATTAAATAAAAGATCCCAGAAATGTTCCATATGCACAAAAAGCTTATTTCTCTCAAATATTGTGCTCACATTTTTTTACATCACTGTTAGTGATAATTTCTCCTTTGCGAAGATAATCCACCCACCTGACAGGTATGGCATATCAATAAACTGATTGAACAGCATGATCAAAAGGCCAATCTAAAATGTTCAGTTTCGTCACACAACACCACAGATGTCTCAAGTTTTGAGGGAGCATGCAACTGCACCACCCGCAACCGCAGGACTTTTCAGAGGTTGGTGCGGTCTGCCCAACACATCATCGGGGCAAACTACCTGCCCTCCAGGACTCATACAACACCCGATGTCACAGAACAACTAAGCAGATCATCAAGGACAACAACCACCGGTGCCACTGCCTGTTCACCGCGTTATCATCCAGAAGGCGAGGTCAGTACAGGTGCATCAAAGCTGCGATCGAGAGACTGAAAAACTGCTTCTATCTCAAGGCCATCAGACTGTTAAATGACCATCACTAGGTGCCTTAATAATACGTTTTATATTTGCTTAATAATCTTTACATTTGCTTTACTCATCTCATATGTATACTGTATTCTATTCTACTGTCTATACCACTCCGACAATGCTCATCCTAATATTTATATATTCCTTATTTCAATTATTTTACTTTTAGGCTGTGTGTATTGTGTGTATATCTGTGAATTGTTAGATATTACTGTGCTGTAGTAGCTAGAAACAAGCATTTCGCTGCACCCGCAATAACATCTGCTAAACATGTGTATGTGACAAATCAATGTGATTTGTGTCACGATCGTCGTAAGGAACGGACCAAAATGCAGCGTGTTATGTGTTCATGATGATTTTGTAATTAAAGAAAGCACTGAACACTGAATACAAACTATATAAAACAATAAACGAATAACGACCGTGAAGCTATAATGAGACCTGTGCTGACACAAGCAACTAACATAGACAATCACCCACAACCCAAAATGACAAAACAGGCTACCTAAATATGGCTCCCAATCAGAGACAACGACTAACACCTGCCTCTGACTGAGAACCATATCAGGCCAAACACAGAAACAGACAAACTAGACATCCAACATAGAATGCCCACTCAGATCACACCCTGACCAAACAAAACATAGAAACATACAAAGCAAACTATGGCCAGGGTGGGACAATTTGATTTTCTTTGAATTGGCATGCTGACTGCAGGAATGTCCACCAGAGCTGTTGACAGAGAATCCGGCTTCTTCACCTGCGGGATCCGGCTTCTTCAACTGTAGGATCGTCTGAGGTGGTGCTGAGGAGTATTTCCGTCTGTAATAAAGCCCTTTTTGTGTGGAAAAACTCATTCTGATTGGCAGGGCCTGGCTCCCCAGTAGGTGGGCCTGGTTCCCAAGTGGTGAGCCTGTGCCATCCAAGGCCTACCCATGGCTGTGTCCTTGCCCATTCATGTGAAATCCATAGATTAGGGCCTAATTAATTGATTTAAATTGACTAATTTCCTTATATAAAATACAACTAAGTATACATCTCTTGTTGCATGTTGTGTTTATATTTTTGTTCAGTATATAAATAAACTTAAAACCATCTCTCAGCCCATGTCCCTCAAAAGAGCACTGTGGTGAATGAACCACACTGTGGCGAATGCACAAACAGCATATACATCTAGGTGCCCTTGTCTCCATGTCTCTTTCTCTTTCTCTCTTTTCTCTGACTTCTCTTCCTCTTTTTCCTTGCACCGCTATCCCACTCTGTCTTTTTTTCTCCTAAAGAAAAAGAAAACCAGCCGAGTGCTGATTCTTACAGACTTACAGTGCATTCGGAAAGTATTCAGACCCCTTCCCTTTTTCCACATTTTGCTACGTTACAGACTTATCCTAAAATTGATAAAATAAAATAAAATCCTGATCAATCTACACACAATACCCCAAAATGGCAATGTCAAAACAGGTTTTTAGACATTTTTGCAAATTTATTAGAAATCAAAACAGAAATAGCTTATTTACTTTGTCTCTCAAATGTCTCTCTCAGACGCTTTATGTCTCTCTCAAATGTCAATATGCCTTGTATACTGTTGTTTAGTATAGTTATCATTGTTTTAGTTTACTGCGGAGCCCCTAGTTCCACTCAACATGCCTCAGATACATCCTTTGTCCCACGTCCCACACATGCAGTGACCTCACCCAGCATAAATAGCACGTCCAGAGGTGCAACCTCTCTTATCATCACTCAGTGCCTGGGTTTACCTCCACTATACCCGCACCCCACCATACCCGTCTGTGCATAATGCCCGGAATCTATTCTACCACGCCCAGGAATCTGCTCCTTTTATTCTCCGTCCCCAACGCACTCGATTTGATAGCTTTGATAGTTTTGATAGTCTTTAGCCGTACCCTCATTCTACTCCTCCTCTGTTCCTTGGGTGATGTGGAGGATAACCCAGGCCCTGCATATCCCCAGGCATGCAGGGCTTCTGTAACCGAAAAAGCCTTGGTTTCATGCATGTTAACATCAGAAGCCTCCTCTCTAAGTTTGTTTACTCACTGCTGTAGCACACTCCGCCAACCCTGAAGTCCTTGCCGTGACTGAATCCTAGCTTAGGAAGGCTAACAAAATTCTGAGATTTCCATACCCAACTAGAACATTTTCCGTCAAGATAGAACTGCCAAAGGAGGAGGAGTTGCAATCTACTCCAGAGATAGCCTGCAAAGTTCTGTCATACTTTCCAGGTCTATGCCCAAACAGTTCGAGCATCTAATTTAAAAAATCTATCTCTCCAGAAATAAGTCTCTCACTGTTGCCGCTTGTTTATAGACCCCCCTCAGCTCCCAGTTGTGCCCTGGAGAGAATACAGTGGGGTAAAAAAGGATTTAGTCAGCCACCAATTGTGCAAGTTCTCCCACTGAAAAAGATTAGAGAGGCCTGTAATTTTCATCATAGGTACACTTCAGCTATGACAGACAAAATTAGAAAAAAAATCCAGAAAATTACACTGTAGGATTTTTAATGAATTTATTTGTAAATTATGGTGGAAAATAAGTATTTGGTCACCTACAAACAAGAAAGATTTCTGGCTCTCACAGACCTGTAAATTCCTCTTTAAGAGGCTCCCCTGTCCTCCACTCGTTACCTGTATTAATGGCACCTGTTTGAACTTGTTATCAGTATAAAAGACACCTGTCCACAACCTCAAACAGTCACACTCCAAACTCCACCATGGCCAAGACCAAAGAGTTGTCAAAGGACACCAGAAACAAAATTGTAGACCTGCACCAGGCTGGGAAGACTGAATCTGCAATAGGTAAGCAGCTTGGTTTGAAGATATCAACTGTGGGAGCAATTATTAGGAAATGGAAGACATACAAGACCACTGATAATCTCCCTCGATCTGGGGCTCCACGCAAGATCTCACCCCGTGGGGTCAAAATGATCACAAGAACGGTGAGCAAAAATCCCAGAACCACACAGGGGGACCTAGTGAATGACCTGCAGAGAGCTGGGACCAAAGTAACAAAGCCTACCATCAGTAACACACTACACCGCCAGGGACTCAAATCCTGCAGTGCCAGACGTGTCCCCCTGCTTAAGCCAGTACATGTCCAGGCCCGTCTGGAGTTTGCTAGAGAGCATTTGGATGATCCAGAAGAAGATTGGGAGAATGTCATATGGTCAGATGAAACCAAAATATAACTTTTTGGTAAAAACTCAACTCGTCGTGTTTGGAGGAAAAAGAATGCTGAGTTGCATCCAAAGAACACCATACCTACTGTGAAGCATGGGGGTGGAAACATCATGCTTTGGGGCTGTTTTTCTGCAAAGAGACCAGGACGACTGATCCGTGTAAAGGAAAGAATGAATGGGGCCATGTATCGTGAGATTTTGAGTGAAAACCTCCTTCCATCAGCAAGGGCATTGAAGATGAAAAATGGCTGGGTCTTTCAGCATGACAATGATCCCAAACACACCACCCGGGCAATGAAGGAGTGGCTTCGTAAGAAGCATTTCAAGGTTCTGGAGTGGCCTAGCCAGTCTCCAGATCTCAACCCCATAGAAAATCTTTGGAGGGAGTTGAAAGTTCGTGTTGCCAAGCAACAGCCCCAAAACATCACTGCTCTAGAGGAGATCTGCATGGAGGAATGGGCCAAAATACCAGCAACAGTGTGTGAAAACCTTGTGAAGACTTACAGAAAACGTTTGACCTCTGTCATTGCCAACAAAGGGTATATAACAAAGTATCGAGATAAACTTTTGTTATTGACCAAATACTTATTTTCCACCATAATTTGCAAATAAATTCATTAAAAATCCTACAATGTGATTTTCTGGATTTTTTTTCTCATTTTGTCTGTCATGGTTGAAGTGTATCTATGATGAAAATTACAGGCCTCTCTTCTTTTTAAGTGGGAGTACTTGCACAATTGGTGGTTGACTAAATACTTTTTTGCCCCACTGTAGGTCGACTTTTAAGATCTTACTCTGAAAGGTTCCGTCACTCTAAACACAGATCAGATTTCACTAATGTTTCATCTTTATATTTCTCTCTCTTTCACATCCTCTATCTCTCTATTCTCCCCAATATACTTTCTAAGTGTAGACATTCTGATCTGTATCAGCCCTGCTATGGGGCAGAGTTTTCCCTCTAGATACATTAGTGTGGCTGGTTGTGGAGCGCTGCCTGTGGTCCCTAGACCTCACCATACTAAACTCACTGCGTACTTCTCATAGCTTATCAACCATCTCAAGTTACTTACAGAGAGGGAAGGAGAGGGATAAGGAGATGGACCGGCAAGAAGTAGAGTGGAGAAGAGAGGGAGAGGGGAGAAGGGGAGGGGGAGAAGAGAAAGGAGTGGGTAGAAGTAGAGTGAAGAAGAGAGGGAGAGGGGAGAATGGGAGAGGGAGAGGAGAAAGGAGAGGGGAGAAGTAGAGTGAAGAAGAGAGGGAGAGGGGAGAAGGGGAGGGGGAGAGGAGAAAGGAGTGGGTAGAAGTAGAGTGAAGAAGAGAGGGAGAGGGGAGAAGGGGGGGGGAGGAGTGGGTAGAAGTAGAGTGGAGAAGAGAGGGAGAGGGGAGAAGGGGAGGGGGAGAGGAGAAAGGAGTGGGTAGAAGTAGAGTGGAGAAGAGAGGGAGAGGGGAGAAGGGGAGGGGGAGAGGAGAAAGGAGTGGGTAGAAGTAGAGTGGAGAAGATAGGGAGAGGGGAGAATGGGAGAGGGAGAGGAGAAAGGAGAGGGGAGAGGTAGAGTGAAGAAGAGAGGGAGAGGGGAGAAGGGGAGGGGGAGAGGAGAAAGGAGTGGGTAGAAGTAGAGTGAAGAAGAGAGGGAGAGGGGAGAAGGGGGGAAGGAGTGGGTAGAAGTAGAGTGAGAAGAGAGGGAGAGGGGAGAAGGGGAGGGGGAGAAGAGAAAGGAGTGGGTAGAAGTAGAGTGAAGAAGAGAGGGAGATGGGAGAAGGGGAGGGGGAGAGTAGAAAGGAGTGGGTAGAAGTAGAGTGAAGAAGAGAGGGAGAGGGGAGAAGGGGGAGAAAGGAGTGGGTAGAAGTAGAGTGAAGAAGAGAGGGAGAGGGGAGAAGGGGAGGGGGAGAGGAGAAAGGAGTGGGTAGAAGTAGAGTGAAGAAGAGAGGGAGAGGGGAGAAGGGGAGGGGGAGAGGAGAAAGGAGAGGGGAGAAGTAGAGTGGAGAAGAGAGAGAGAGGGGAGAAGGGGAGGGGGAGAGGAGAAAGGAGAGGGGAGAAGGAGATTTTGTATCCGTTTCTACATTCCCCAAAATGAATCACTTTTAATCATTGTTTCCTGTGTCGGCACTAATGGTTGTAGATTTTAATTGCAGTCAGTCTAGAAGAGTGGGCGATGGAAGGAGAGAGAGAGAGAGAGAGAGAAGTTGGACAATCAGTGCAATCAGCACTATTGGAAATAAAAGTTGAATAAACTGAAAGAGTATATCAAACTATATCAAACTGTGTATATTACAGGTCTTGCAGGTCTCTATTGTTTTTTTTTTGTCTCATACAGTAGATCTATTACAGTATCAAAGTACAAATACTATTTCAACAAGTACCATCCAGAACTTTACCCTTTACCACCCAGAGTCTGACTGAGCGACATTGAGGATCCGGAAAGTCAATCCCTGAAAGGTCGATCCCTGATTTAGTCGATGCCTTAAGCTTGCAGTCAGTGTGAAATTCTCAGGTGATAGGTTAGAAGTTTTGCACAGCAGCAGGCTCTCTTCAGCTTCAGATCTGAAGATCAAACGGTAGTCTGCAATACTTAGGGTGCCAAAGTAATATTCTTGACCTTCTGTTAGAATACAGCCATATTATTGGTAAGTTGTGTTTAGAAGAGCCAGTAGAATGCTCAGTTTTATGAATAAAGCCATTGAATTGAAGATCGAAGATCTCTGTCCGCTGGTGGGTCAAACTCGTCTCTGCTTCTGTGTTAGTTGTAACACATTTAAACTACTGGCTTCATATCTGTTCTCTCTCATTTATTTTACAGCTCAATGTTGCTATGATGATGGCCTTGTGATGTTCAGCTCCATATCTACTCATCTCTGTTTTCTGTGCATTTCTGAGGGTCTGAAGTGTCAGAGTAGAGAGAGTAGAGTGCAATGGTAAAGGTGTGTCAAGATGTCACTGATTAAAAATTGGATTATGACAGACCAGGGTCCAATTTTATGTAAAAAGGTGCACTACATGACCTAAAGTAGTACTCTTCTGGGAAGGCATTCTGCTAGATGTTGCTGCGGGGACTTACTTCCAATCAGCCACAAGAGCATTAGTGAGGTTGGGCACTGAGATTGGGCAATTAGGCCTGGCTCGAGGTCGGCATTCCAATTCATCCCAAAGGTGTTTGATGGGGTTGACCTCAGGGCTCTGCACAGGTCATCAAGTTCTTCCACACCAATGTCGACAAACCATTTCTGGATGGACTTCGCTTTGTACATGGGGACATTGTCATGGTGAAACAGGAAAACGTCTTCCACAAACTGTTGCCACAAAGTTGGAAGCACGGAATCGTCTATAATTGCATTGTATGCTGTAACATTAGCCCAAGCCGTGAAAACAGCCCCAGACCATTATTCCTCCTCCACCAAACTTTACAGTTGGCACTGCATTCGGCAGGTAGCGTTCTCCTGACATCCACCAAACAAAGATTTGTCCGTATGACCGCCAGATGGATGTGATTTCAATGCTCCAGAGTCCAATTGCAGTGAGCTTTACACTACTCCAGCCGACACTTGGCATTGAGCATGATGATCTGTTCTGTGAGCTTGTGTGGGCTACCACTTCGCGGCTGAGCCGTTGTTGCTCCTAGACATTTCCACTTCACAATAACAGCACTTACAGTTGACTGTGGCAGCTCAGTAGGGCAGAAATTTGACGAACTGACTTGTTGGAAAGGTGGCATCCTATGACGGTGCCACGTTGAAAGTCACTGAGCTCTTCAGTAAGGCCATTCTACTGTCAATGTTTGTCTATGGAGATTGCATGGCGGTGTGCTTGATTTTATACACCTGTCAGCAACGGGTGTGGCTGAAATAGCTGAATCCACTAATATGAAGTATAATATCCTATACTTGAGTTTAAGTACATCTGTTCAGGTTTTCACAAAATGTCCTACCACTGTTGTAATTATATTACTGTTTTCTTTGGTGTGTGTATGCGTGTGTGTGTGTGTGATTTCAGTGTTAATAAACAAACTTTAGAAGCAAACTCTTTGTCTTTAACAACAACTGTAAATATTAACACGTACAGAGTTGCAGTTTTTTCCTCCTTTATTACATCATTGTTATTTGACTTGTCTACTATGTTTGTCTGCTTTGCTTTCAGTGTGAATATGCTCATAACTAATATCGTCCTTGTATTGTCATACTAACATCCCACTCGTGGCCTGTACCTTGAAGTGGTGAGTGTGCTTTAAACCAAGACATTCAGAAAACCATCTGTGTTTGTCAGTGGTGGTCGGTGACACATTTGTATTTTTATGAGCATGGCCTTAGTTTTATTACAGCATATTGGATGACTGTCATTCATATTCTATTCACCCAACTCAATGTAACTGATAGGTTTATGCTATTACATGAGGTTAGGTTGCTACAACCTAGCCTATGAATGACAGTTTACAACGTAGATGCACATGTAGAGACACATTGGAAAAATCAAGATGACGGATAGTGACACTGTCACGACTCTGACCAAAAGTGGCTCCCCTTCCCGTTCGGTGGCGCTCGGCGGTCGTCGTCGCCGGCCTACTAGCTGCCACTGATTATTTTCTCCCCCTCCTTATGTGTTAATTGAGAACACCTGTTTTGAGTTGGTTATAATTAGTGAGGCTTTATTAGTCAGCCGGCCCGCCTGGTTCTTTGTGCGGGATTGATTATTGTAACCCTGGTGTTTGCATCAGATGTACATGTTCGTGTATTTAGTGCTAGACTGTTTTCGTTCCCTGTGTCTGGGGCATTTGGTTTGAGCACCTGTAAGTGGGTTGACCGTAGTTCACCGTGTGTAATGCTCCGGGTGTCGTGGGTGTGGAGTCAAATGCAGGAGACAGAGTTCAATGCTGTGCGTCTTTACTAGCACCAACGCAACACAGGGTGCTCACAAAAGTAATGTCTCCCAAACACAGGGGAAAAAGTACAATGGAGAAAATCACAACTAAGCACGTACCTCCTACAACAGAGCCGAAAGTTTACAATGAAAAATAATCCCGCACAACAACAGGCGGGCCAGCTGTCTAATAAAGACAAACTAATTAAACAAGAACAGGTGCTACCACTAAACATACAAGGAGGGGGAGGAAAAACAATCAGTGGCAGCTAATAGGCCGGTGACAACGACCGCCGAGCGCCACCCGCCCGGGAAGGGAAACACCCTCGGTCGGACTCGTGACAGTACCCCCCCTCTGACGCGCGGCTCCCGCAGCGCGCCGACACCGGCCTCGAGGTCGCCCCGGAGGACGAGGTGCAGGGCGATCCGGATGGAGGCGATGGAAATCCCTCAACATGGATGGGTCCAAGATGTCCCTCACCGGTACCCAGCACCTCTCCTCCGGACCGTACCCCTCCCAGTCCACGAGGTACTGCAGGCCCCTCACCCGGCGTCTCGAGTCCAGAATGGCCCGGATCGTGTACGCCGGGGTCCCCTCGATGTCCAGAGGGGGGGGAGGGACCTCCGGTACCTCACTGTCCTGCAGGGGACCAGCCACCACCGGCCTGAGGAGAGACACATGAAACGAGGGGTTAATACGATAATAGGAAGGGAGTTGTAATCGATAACACACCTCGTTTATTCTCCTCAGGACTTTAAAGGGCCCTACACACTGCGGACCCAGCTTCCGGCAGGGCAAGCGGAGAGGTAGGTTTCGGGTCGAGAGCCAGACCCTGTCCCCCGGTACAAACACGGGGGCCTCACTGCGGTGGCGGTCAGCACTCCTCTTCTGCCGTCCACTCGCTTGTCGGAGAGATTCCTGGACGGCCCTCCAGGTCTCCTTGGAGCGCTGTACCCATTCCTCCACCGCAGGAGCTTCGGTCTGGCTCGGATGCCATGGTGCCAGGACCGGCTGGTACCCCAACACACACTGAAAAGGGGACACGTTAGTAGAGGAGTGGCGTAGTGAGTTCTGAGCCATTTCAGCCCAAGGAATGTATCGTGCCCACTCCCCTGGCCGATCCTGGCAATACGACCGCAGAAACCTACCCACCTCCTGGTTCATTCTCTCCACCTGCCCATTACTCTCGGGGTGATAACCGGAGGTCAGGCTGACCGAGACCCCCAAGCGCTCCATGAACGCTCTCCATACCCGAGACGTGAATTGGGGGCCCCGATCAGAAACGATGTCCTCCGGCACCCCGTAGTGCCGAAAGACATTACATTTACATTACATTTAAGTCATTTAGCAGACGCTCTTATCCAGAGCGACTTACAAATTGGTGCGTTCACCTTAAGACATCCAGTGGAACAGCCACTTTACAATAGTGCATCTAAATCTTTTAAGTGGGGTGGGGGGTGAGAAGGATTACTTTATCCTATCTTAGGTATTCCTGAAAGAGGTGGGGTTTCAGGTGTCTCCGGAAGGTGGTGATTGACTCCGCTGTCCTGGCGTCGTGAGGGAGTTTGTTCCACCATTGGGGGGCCAGAGCAGCGAACAGTTTTGACTGGGCTGCGCAGGAACTGTACTTCCTCAGTGGTAGGGAGGCGAGCAGGCCAGAGGTGGATGAACGCAGTGCCCTTGTTTGGGTGTAGGGCCTGATCAGAGCCTGGAGGTACTGAGGTGCCGTTCCCCTCACAGCTCCGTAGGCAAGCACCATGGTCTTGTAAGACATGAGACATGGGTAAATAATGCCTCCGCAGTCTGCAGGGCTGTAGGGATACCGGGCAACGGGAGGAGACGGCAGGACTTAGAAAACCGATCCACAATCACTAGAACCGCGATGTTCCCCTGAGACAGCGGGAGATCGGTCAGGAAATCTATGGACAGATGTGACCATGGCCGCTGTGGAACGGGGAGGGGTTGTAGCTTCCCTCTAGGAAGGTGCCTAGGAGCCTTACTCTGAGCGCACACTGAGCAAGAGGAGACATAACCCTTAACGTCCTTGACCAACGTAGGCCACCAATACCTCCCCTGAAGGCTCCCCACTGTCCTCGTCACGGCAGGGTGACCCGAGGAGGGTAGGACGTGAGCCCACCGAATCAGTTTGTCCCGGACACCAAGCGGCACGTACCTTCGCCCCGCTGGACACTGAGGAGGCGCGGGTTCAGCCCGTAACGCCCGCTCGATGTCCGAGTCCACCTCCCATACCACTGGGGCTACCAGCTTTGAGGCGGGAAGGATGGGAGTAGGTTCGGTGGACCCATCCTCTGTGTCATAAAGGCGGGACAGTGCGTCAGCCCTCACGTTCTGGGAGCCTGGTCTATAAGACAAAGTAAACCGGAACCGGGTGAAGAACATGGCCCACCTTGCCTGACGTGGGTTAAGTCTCCTAGCTGCCCGAATATACTCCAGATTCTGGTGGTCGGTCCAGATGAGAAAAGGGTGCTTAGCCCCCTCAAGCCAGTGTCTCCACACCTTCAGAGCTCTAACCACCGCTAGCAACTCCCGGTCCCCCACATCATAGTTACGCTCTGCTGGGCTGAGCTTCCTTGAGAAGAAAGCGCAGGGGCGGAGTTTTGGTGGCGTACCCGAGCGCTGTGATAGCACGGCACCCACCCCAGCCTCGGACGCGTCCACCTCCACTATGAATGCTAGAGAGGGATCCGGATGCGCCAACACGGGCGCATCAGTGAACAGCGCCTTCAATTTGTTAAATGCTCTGTCCGCCTCTGCTGACCACTGCAACCGCACCGGGCCCCCCTTCAGCAGTGAGGTAATGGGAGCCGCTATCTGGCCAAAACCCCGGATAAACCTCCGGTAGTAGTTGGCAAAACCCAAAAACCGCTGCACCTCCTTTACCGTGGTTGGAGTCGGCCACGCACGGCCCTAATGCGGTCACCCTCCATCACCACCCCGAGGTGGAAATGCGATATCCCAGAAAAGAGACGGCTCGTTTAGAGAACACGCATTTCTCAGCCTTGACGTATAGGTCATGCTCCAGCAGTCTACCAAGCACCTTGCGCACCAGAGACACATGCGCGGTGTGAGTGGCCGAGTAGATCAGAATGTCATCGATATAAACAACCACTCCCTGCCCGCACAGGTCCCTGAGAATCTCGTCTACAAAGGATTGGAAAACGGCTGGAGCATTCTTTAACCCATACGGCATGACGAGGTACTCATAGTGGCCGGATGTAGTACTAAATGCGGTTTTCCACTCGTCTCCCTTCCGAATACGCACCAGACTATACACGCTCCTGAGATCCAGTTTTGTGAAGAACTGCGCTCCGTGGAACGATTCCACCGCCGTAGCGATGAGAGGTAGAGGGTAACTATACCCCACTGTGATGGCGTTTAGACCTCTATAATCGATACACGGACGCAAACCTCCCTCCTTTTTCCTCACAAAAAAGAAACTTGAGGAGACGGGTGAAATGGAGGGCCGAATGTACCCCTGTCCCAGCGATTCCGTGACATATGTCTCCATTGCCAACGTCTCCTCCTGGGACAATGGGTACACGTGACTCTTGGGAAGCGCAGCGTCCAGCTGGAGATCTATCGTACAATCCCTTCCCGGTCGATAAGGTGGTAATTTAGTCGCTTTCACTTTACTGAAAGTGATTGCCAAATCGGCATACTCGGGGGGAATGGACACCGTGGAACCCTGGTCTGGACTCTCCACCGACGTGGCACCGATGGAAACTCCCAAACACCTTCCAGAACACTCCTCTGACCACCCCTGGAGAACCCCCTGTCTCCACGAAATTTTAGGATTGTGCCGGGCTAGCCAGGGAGTCCCCAGTACCACTGGAAACGCAGGCGAATCAATAATAAAAAAACTGATACGCTTCCTATGATTCCCCTGCGTCACCATGTCCAGTGGGACCGTGGTCTCCCCGACCATCCCTGACCCTAATGGCCGGCTATCTAGGGAGTGCACGGGGAAAGGAGAATCTATCGGCACCAGCGGAACCCCTAACTTAAGGGCGAGTCCGCGATCCATAAAGTTCCCAGCTGCGCCTGAATCGACTAGCGCCCTATGCTGGGAAAAGGGAAAAAAATGAAGGAAAGAGATTAAGACAAACATATGGCCAACAAGGGGTTCTGGGTGAGTTTGATGCTGACTCACCTGGGGTGACCGAGAAGCGTTCCGCCTGCCATCTCTACTCCCAGACGGACCCCCCCAGCACCGATCAGACGTGTGCCCTCTCCGACCACAGTTGGTGCAGGGAAGGCCACCTCCTCCGGTACCCCTCGGCGTAGCCCCTCCCAACTCCATGGGAATGGGAGCGGAGGGGCTGGGTGGTGGAACGCACAGAACCCTCTCTGAACGCCCGCGGACAGCCAGCAGATTATCCAGTCGAATGGACATGTCGATCAGCTGATCCAGTGACAGAGTGGTGTCCTGACACGCTAACTCCCGGCGGACGTCCTCTCGGAGACCACACCTGTAGTGGTCCATAAGGGCCCTGTCGTTCCACCCAGATCCGGCTGCCAAGGTCCGGAACTCCAGCGCGTAATCTTGGGCGCTCCTCTTCTCCTGCCTGAGATTAAATAGTCGTTCTCCCACCGCTCGGCCGTCTAGAGGGTGATCAAACACGGCACGGAAGCGGCAGGAAAACTCTGTGTAGTGCTCCCGCGCTGAGTCTGGGCCATTCCAGACTGCGTTCGCCCACTCCAGAGCACGACCCGTGAGGCAGGAGATGAGGACACTCACCCTCTCTGCTCCTGAGGGAGTGGGTCTGATGGTGGCCAGGTATAGCTCCAGCTGAAGCAGAAACCCCTGGCAACCCGCCGCCGCTCCATCATAAGCCCTCGGTAGCGTCAGACGGAGGGTGCTGGAGTCGGGAGATGGGGAGTCCGGAACCGTGGATGCCGAAGGTGGAGAGAGGAGATCACTCCTCTCCCATCTGTCCATTCTCTCCATTACTTGATCCATCGCGGATCCGATCCGATGGAGGACGGTGGTGTGGTGGAGAACCCGTTCCTCCATCGATGGGAGAGGGTTGGCTGCTGCTCCTGCTGACTCCATAAATCAAAGGTGCGGGATTCTGTAATGCTCCGGGTGTCGTGGGTGTGGAGTCAAATGCAGGAGACAGAGTTCAATGCTGTGCGTCTTTACTAGCACCAACGCAACACAGGGTGCTCACAAAAGTAATGTCTCCCAAACACAGGGGAAAAAGTACAATGGAGAAAATCACAACTAAGCACGTACCTCCTACAACAGAGCCGAAAGTTTACAATGAAAAATAATCCCGCACAACAACAGGCGGGCCAGCTGTCTAATAAAGACAAACTAATTAAACAAGAACAGGTGCTACCACTAAACATACAAGGAGGGGGAGGAAAAACAATCAGTGGCAGCTAATAGGCCGGTGACGATGACCGCCGAGCGCCACCCGCCCGGGAAGGGGAAACACCCTCGGTCGGACTCGTGACACCGTGTGTGCATTAAAGTAGCACTTTATTGAACTCTGCTTTCCTGCGCCTGATTTCACCCTCACGACACCCAGGACATTACAGACACATTCAATACAGCCCTGCACACGCTTGCCTGCATCTAGCTGATCTAGGATGCAATCATTAGTCCAAACAAGAGTTTCCATTAGACAAATTAAAAAAGGTCTATCACCATTTTGTTCGGTTTGCTTCCGTTTCAGAGAGGTTTTTCAGCAGAATTGGCAGAATGAATACCCCCTGATCAACCGCACACACAGTTCACTTTCATAGCAGCCACATACAAACAGCATAATCACTATCCTTTTGTATAATTCCTTCTCGCGTCTATGCGTTCTCATCCTCTCAACTTTTCCCTTTGCTTGTATACTTCAGTGCACAACACAACAGCTGTCTGTGACCAGGCAAAATAACCTCTCCAAGCCAATACTTCATACCATAACCGCTAACCACTATGCACAGCCTACATCATTGTCACAATATCAGCTAACGTCATAGTTAACATAGCTAGTAGAACTAATGCGTTAGTAAACCCGCTACAATCACGCAGTACAGTGGACAACTAGCAGTTTAGCAGTTACACCGGCGGGCCCCGCTGGCAATACATTCATAAAACCGAGTTCCAGTATTGGGTAGCCTTAACCAGCTAGCTAACATAAACAGCATTCCTCTCTGTTTGAGCCTGGCGTTTGACTAGGCTTTTAGCTAGCTGCATTAGCTAGCTTATTAAGTGAAAGTGAAAATCATACAAATAAATATAGCTGGACCTCTCTCTCGCTCTATCTCTTTCTGTTGCTTCTCCTTAATTTTGTAAGAAATTAATTTGTTCAAAAGTATTCAATTATTCTCTTTCTCTCTCTGAGTCAACTACTCAATACATTTTATGCACTGCAACGCTAACTAGCTGTAGCTTATGCTTTCAGTACTAGATTCATTCTCTGATCCTTTGATTGGGTGGACAACATGTCAGTTCATGCTACAAGAGGTCTGATAGGTTGGAGGACGTCCTCTGGAAGTTCTCATAATTATTGTGTAAGTCTATGGAAGGTGGTGAGAATGATGAGCCTCCTAGGAGTCTCCACTGGTGTGTGTGTGCACCCTTTCTCTCTTCCTTCTGCAGGACTTTTATGGATCCAGGTGCAACTGTTTTGGCTATCACAGCTGCAACCTAACTATTTAACATTACTAAATGAGAAGTTATTGGACATTGACTGTGAATTGAATTACGAACATTGAACTAAACTCAGCAAAAAAAGAAACGTCCCTTTTTAAGGACCCTGTCTTTCAATGATAATTTGTAAAAATCCAAATAACTTCAGAGATCTTCATTGTAAAGGGCTTAAACAGTTTCCCATGCTTGTTCAATGAACCATAAACAATTGAAAACTTAGGACACTAAAGAGGCCTTTCTACTGACTCTGAAAAACACCAAAAGAAAGATGCCCAGGGTCCCTGCTCATCTGCGTGAACTTACCTTAGGCATGCTGCAAGGAGGCATGAGGACTGCAGATGTGGCCAGGGCAATAAATTGCAATGTCTGTACTGTGAGACGCCTAAGACAGCGCTACAGGGAGACAGGACGGACAGCTAATTGTCCTCTCAGTGGCAGACCACATGTAACAACACCTGCGCAGGATCAGTACATCTGAACATCACATCTGTGGGACAGGTACAGGATGGCAACAACAACTTACACCAGGAATGCACGATCCCTGCATCAGTGCTCAGACTGTCCGCAATAGCCTGAGAGAGGCTGGACTGAGGGCTTGTAGGCCTGTTGTAAGGCAGGTCCTCACCAGACATCACCGGCAACAACGTCGCCTATGGGCACAAACCCACCGTCGCTGAACCAGACAGGACTGGCAAAAAGTGCTCTTCACTGACGAGTCACGGTTTTGTCTCAACAGGGTGATGGTCGGATTTGCGTTTATCATTGAAGGAATGAGCGTTACACCGAGGCCTGTACTCTGGAGCGGGATCGATTTGGAGGTGGAGTGTCACAGCATCATATGACTGAGCTTGTTGTCATTGCAGGCAATCTCAACGCTGTGTGTTACAGGGAAGAAATCCTCCTCCCTCATGTGGTACTCTTCCTGCAGGCTCATCCTGACATAACCCTCCAGCATGACAATGCCACCATCCATACTGCTCGTTCTGTGCGGGATTTCCAGCAAGACAGGAATGTCATTGTTCCGCCATGGCCAGCGAAGAGCCCGGATCGTAATCCCATTGAGCACGTCTGGGACCTGTTGGATCGGAGGGTGAGGGATAGGGCCATTCCCCCCAGAAATGTCTGGGAACTTGCAGGTGCCTTGGTGGAAGAGTGGGGTAACATCTCACAGCAAGAACTGGCAAATATGGTGCCGTCCATGAGGAGGAGATGCACTGCAGTACTTATTGCAGTACTTATTTGATTTCGACCTCCCCCCCACAAATATTTACACATGTTAAGTTTGCTGAAAAGAAACGCAGTTGACAGTGAGAGAACGTTTCTCTTTTGCTGAGTTTATGAATACTGCTCCAGTGTTACCGTTACTGTGTGCCACTGGGTGTGCTGTTATGGTAGCTTTTGTTATATTCAGGTGTCTCGACTAGCATTGCGGAAGTTCTACCCACCTGGCGGCCTGGAATTGGCTGATATCTATCTGCATTGGCAGGACATCGTTGTGTTCACAAGCCACTTACCGGAGGTAAAAGGCTACAAAACATTTCCATACACAAATCAGCTGTTAGATACTGCTACCTGACAGATAGCTAGAGGCTAGAGCTGATCTGGCTGTGGTAGCTACTAGCTAGCTAGTTCACATTAGACAGAACTTCAGTTGAGAGGGGACGAAACATTCATTAACATTACATGTCCGTTGCCCTACTAGCTCTGCACTGGGAATTATATATATTTTTCAGTAAAGTCAAACAGCTGTTTCCTTGCCAGCTACATCAGCCAAATAAAGAGTAACCAGTGTCTTCTCTTCTTAACACACACAGACAAACAGCTGCCTCTGTTTGCATGATCTGTGGTGTCCGAGTGGTCCTAAATCTAGTCCCCTAAAACCACTAAGCAGCCTACCCGATCGCTCTGTGGTGTCCGAGTGGTCCTAAATCTAGTCCCCTAAAACCACTAAGCAGCCTACCCGATCGCTCTGTGGTGTCCGAGTGGTCCTAAATCTAGTCCCCTAAAACCACTAAGCAGCCTACCCGATCGCTCTGTGGCGTCCGCCTGGTCCTAAAGCAGACCGATGCTGCTTTTTGTAGCACAGTGCAATGATAAAACTGGGGGGTGGTAAAATGCTTTTTCAGAATGTGGGGGGGTCATGTACCTCCCATCCCCATTGAAAGTTGTAACCCTGTTATTTGCACACACAAAATGACCTTTCATTTTTATAGTGGTTGTGGTAACTGTGGTGCCCGCATATTTCCCTTCCCCCGCTGGTGGTGGTGCAAAAGCAGATTTCCCATCCCCCATGAGCTTCCTGCACTCATGCTTGTGATGATGTTGCTGCTCGCTCTCATGCTAATGCTGCCCTGGTACAAGAGCGCAGGCGGATTAGTCCCAGTAAAACTGGAACTAGTAAGATGGCAAAAGCCATGAAATGGCATAATGCGATCGCGATTAGATTACGTCGAAAACAACGGGCGGCCATCTTGGACGCTGTCTCTTTTAACCTCTTTTTACCTCTTTTTACCTGCACCAATGATCTGAATGCATCTCGGTTTATCATCCCAGCTCTACTGTAGGTGTCCTGAGAATGCGTCCACTTAATATTTAACGTTGCACATCTTTCTTGTTACATAAGACACCCATAAGACACCCTGATGTTACAATTCTGGCAACCTTGAGATGTTGTGCTCCACATATACATTGAATAGAAAAAAGATGAATGAAGGAAAATGTATGCCATTTGATTACAAAGATTTTAAGTTTGAATCCAGCGATAGAACATTTTTTCTTATATTTTCGTCCAAAGCCTATCCCTATCCCTAACCCTTACCTCAACCATTCAGAGTTAATGCCTAACCTTAAGAATTCGGAGGGCATGCCTAAACCTAACCCTAACCTTAAACATTTGGAGTTATGCCTAAACTTAACCTTAAATACAAATTCAAAAGTCTAATACTAAATTAGACTTTTGCAACAACTTTGAAATTTGACGTTTGAGAAACATGGACGAACATCTAATTCTGACGTGAGACTGTGAGAGCTAGTTGCTAATATGACCTCTATAGAAAGATGAGACTCACAAACACAATGCTGTTCTCCATGTGACTCTACCATCCCCGCAAGTGTCATGGAAGTGAATGGGGCATTTCCAACTCAAAGGTCTTTCTGAGCTTTCTTCTATCTCTCAGATATAGGACAGACACTCCAAAACATACTTCCTTGTGATTTATTTTTGGACTAACTGTTCCTATATATGAATCTGTAATTCAGTGCATTACTATGGGCTAATAGCAGTAAGGCCAAATTCAATGTTTCATCAAATAAATGTAAAATGTAAAATAAAATAGCTAAATTATCCTTGATATGACCATCATAAAACAATTCCATATGTTAACTTAGTATAAACCCAGGTCCTTTAGACCTTATGGGTTTTAATTAAATATGGAATAATTGTTTCTTTATTTCACTGCAAAGAGTGTGTACCTACCTATTTTTTATATTCATTACAGATTGTGCACCAAAAACAAACAAAGATAAGATTCTACAACTAGACCTGATCCACCTTTTTTATCGAGCTCCATATCTACTTCTCCTTTTCCTCTGAATCGCTGAGGGCCTGTGGTAAAGATCACTAATGAGTCATGACATCACTGATAAAAAATTACTGATTACAACAGTATTGCGCAACTGTTAGTTGTAAATGTGTTCACTTAATTTCAGCAGTCCTGCTGGTATTTGTTTCTTCCTGGCACTTACTTGGTCAATTATCATGTGTCTCATTAAAGACACATGGTTCTTTCAGGGGAAGGGAAATGATAGGCTACAATAACTTTGCTCAGGATCATACACGCTGCAAATTACGTGTAATTATAAGTTCCTTGAATTTTCTTTAGCGGGTGCCTTTTCATTATCTGGATAGACACTTGTAGTTTGTACCTAACATTTCACCAATCAAAGCAGTGGAGTGGGTAGTGAAGCAAAACTTTAGTGGTCAAAACCATTTTGGTCAAAAAAATAGTTTACACCCTATTTATTTATTTTCTCCATGGCTCAGCTGGTCAAATGGACACAAGGCAGTTTGGCTCATCTCAGTTACGAAGAGGAATACATTTGCAGCTCTTTCTGATTAATAAACAATGCCATGCTGGTGGGTGGTTACATTCAAATAAAACCCAGTCCTGAAACAAAATTGTATATCATAGGAAACGACACTGCATTCACATGGATTTGCACAAAGTGGGCAGTTTGGATTTGTCACTTCAAGCCCAAATACATTATATTATACTTTGACTACAGTACATAACAGCAATCACTAATGGTTATGTGCATAAAAACAACTTCAATATTGTAAAGCATGGCCTAAGGAAAGCAATACTAAACCATGATCTGACTGATTACACAGAAGAATACAGGGGTACATGTGAGGACAATAGAGCTTTTTGTAGTGTTATGGAGTAATCCCTGTATGTGGTCAAGTTAGTATGTTTCATATCCACTCCAGTGGTGGATGCAGTTATCTATTATTATCAACGGTTGTGAACACAGGTCTTATTAACGGCTACGGCTCTCGACACCTAGGGAGTCTGGGTCAGTCTGTAGCTTGACTCTCTGACACACATAACCACACAGGTTGACCGTACATCTGAGAGAGAGAGAAAGAGAGAGTGAGAGAGAATGAGAGACAACAGTAAAGTTGGATAAATGAAACGCAGTCTCTGCTCTTTTTCTTCAGTGGCTGGTCATTAGTTGTGTGAGGTTCGTAGACTCTCGTAGACTCACACGGTTCAGTCTACGCTTCCCCATCTCATTCATTACATTCATTTGTGCAGCTCGTTGTAAATCTAAAATGATTTTTCCTTGGGATGGTTCATTAGATCAGAGCTTAGGGAGACACAGAAACTAATACCAGATGGTAGTTAGAACAGGAGAACCCCAATTATTGAGTGCACACAGGGAGAGGGAGAGATTTTCAATGTTTGTTTATTTAAAAGGGAAATAGCCTGGAATGTCTGACATTCGAGAATCACTAGAGGCCAATAAGGATCAATATATTTGTCTTAGATTAGAATCAATATATGTATCTTCAGAATCAACATATTTACGTTATATCAGGATCTGTATATTTATGTTACATTATGTCTGGGATTCACAATGTCTGCCTCTCCTCCAGCAGCCATGTCCCACTGTGTACCCCAATCTCTGTGCCCCAGTCTTTTCCCCCAATCTCTGTGCCCCAGTCTTTTCCCCCAATCTCTGTGCCCTAGTCCTCTGTTCCCCAGCCCTCTCCATCTCTACCCCAATCTCGCTCCCCCAGACATCCCCCTCTCTTCCCAATCTCTGTCCCCCAGTGCCCTCTACCTCTCCCCCAGCCCTCTCAATTTCTACCCCAATCTCTGTCCCCCAGTGCCCTCTACCTCTCCCCCAGCCCTCTCCATTTATACCCCAATCTCTGTCCCCCAGTGCCCTCTACCTCTCCCCCAGCCCTCTCCATTTCTACCCCAATCTCTGTCCCCCAGTGCCCTCTACCTCTCCCCCAGCCCTCTCCATTTCTACCCCAATCTCTGTCCCCCAGTGCCCTCTACCTCTCCCCCAGCCCTCTCCATTTCTACCCCAATCTCTGTCCCCCAGTGCCCTCTACCTCTCCCCCAGCCCTCTCCATTTCTACCCCAATCTCTATCCCCCAGTCCCCTCTACCTCTCCTCCAGCCCTCTCCATTTCTACCCCACTCTCTGTCCCCCAGTCCCCTCTACCTCTCCCCCAGCCCTCTCCATTTCTACCCCAATCTCTTTCCGCCAGACATTCCTCTCTCTCCCCAATCTCTGTCCCCCAGCTCTCTCTCTGCCTCTCCCCCGGGCCCTGACCCCCTGTGGTCTCAGGAGACTTCACTCTGGTCTGTTACAAGTACAGTCAGTTAACTGATGACTTCGGCCCAGGGATAATTACACCACTCTTCACAGGATGCATGACATTAAAAAGAGGGTAAGGAGAGAGAGAGAGAGAGAGAGAGAGAGAGAGAGAGAGAGAGAGACATCACTAGATGTGAGAGTGAGTGGCACAAAACACATGCACACAGTGTTTTAGTCTTCAGTGATGGCTCCATACATAGCTGTTATTCTTGAATGTTTATGCACTCTCTCTCTATAAACCTGGACACCTGGCAACCCCTCTTCATAGACTATATCCTCCCAGTTTGTGTGTATATTACATCTCTATTGCGTGTGTATATTTAAACATGTACCTCACGTCCCCAGCTTTCATTAATGCAAATGTAAATATCAGTCACTCTGGAACAGAGACCAAAGCAGCAGTATGAGGTTGAGTGCGTGTCCGTGCTTTCGTGTGTGTTCTGCCGTGCGGCATATAAAGACATCACAAGTGGTGACCTCATCACCTCATCAACCACTCAGAGCACATCCAGCTGGCCTGTAAGGATAATATTAGAATAACTTCCATCCTTGGGAAATAGACATAATTCCAAATCCTAACACTCCACATCTCCATACCTACCACAGCCGACCGGTGACAAAAACCCACATCACAATGACACTGCAAAGCACCATCAATACCATTCAGCAACATAGGCTTACTACAAAGACATAGGAGAGGGTTCTCCCAGACTCCACAGCATGTGAACGCCATGTGACTATCCCTTGTCTTCCACTGCAACCTGTTAGAGAGGGCTCCCCTGACAGGAGGAAGCCGGGGATCTGGTCTGCTGTTTCAAGATGAAAACTCTATATTCTGCTCCATATGAGCCATACTTGCTTCCTGTACTCCACTGAAAAAGGGAAACCCATACGACAGATGCAGCACTGTGACTCCCTGGTAGTCCACACATTGAGGTGTTACTGCAGCCACACCTTGTTCTGAGCAGTATCCCACAGGTGGAGGAGAGGGGCCATAGTGTCCATGCTGCATAGTAGGCAGGCGTGGGGCTCGCATAGGCTCCAGAGAGGGAGTATAATCAACATGGTAGTAGTCCACTGGATACCCCGGAGCCATGTTCCATTGGACCGCAGGTGGGCAGTGTGGAAAGTACCCTGTATGGTCTCTGTGGGCCGCCATACAGTCAGCAAAGTCACAAATCCGTCTCGAAGGACCACTCCTTTTGGGCACGCACACCATCCCACAAGTCCAAAGATATGAGGGAGTCCAGTTGTTTATGGGTAGAGACAGAGATGTTGCTCTCTGCCACTGATTGAGGGAGACTGACAGTATTGTGTGACCTGTATAGTCAAGAGGATCAGATCTTTTGCCAATCTTTTGACTTCCGATTTATTCCAACTCCATATGTGGATATGAATCCGATCCTCCATATTTGACCTCTGTCTAAACACTCAGATCAGATTTTGCCCAAAGTGAGTAGTCCAAAATTATATCACAAAAGGAACACCTGGTGAGAAAATCTCCCCCACCAGAACACCGAAATGGGAGCAGTGAACGGAACGCGGGAAGTCCAACCCAGAACACAGTGGTGCCGGGACAACTGCAGGCAATGGCCAACTAGAGGGGGAGACACAGACATTTCCACAAGATTAAAGCAGAGGAACAAGAGCTCTAACAGATGGAATTATTTGGTTTGCGCTCCAATCTGGGAAGCACTGTTAGTACACGTAAACGGTTTAGGCTAAATGTCTACAGTACAACAATCGTAGAGTGAACAGTGATTGGTACAAGCTCTTTCTAAGCTCTGTCAGTTACATGCACCTGGACTGGCTCCCTTTCCCCGGGCCCTCCTATCCGGCTTCTGAACTGCAGAGCTCCACTCACAACCACAGCACAGATGTCTCTCAAACACTCCACAATGCCCACTCACTCACTCATTCACACACCTGTAGGCAATTAGGACCAATTGGTCTCGAGAATGTCAGCTATGGGTGCGCTACTGTGTGGGGACTGGAGGGCATATGTAGGTGTAAAAGACAGGTCAGCATCAGGTCTGCAAAGCAAATATCTGGAAAAAATAGAGGTTCTTTTTTTAGTAATTAATCAGAGCAATAACTCTATGACGAAACCACAGCCTTGACAGTTTTCTGATGTTGTTTTGAAATCCAGTTGTCTCTGTGCTGCCGGTTTCTGCTCTTCAAGTCAGGTCTGTTTTAGGAGATGATACAACGCTGTGAGGGTGAAGTGTGTGTTTAAGAGGGTGAAGTGTGTGTTTAAGAGAGTGAAGTGTGTATTTAAGAGGGTGAAGTGTGTGTTTAAGAGGGTGAAGTGTGTATTTAAGAGGGTGAAGTGTGTGTTTAAGAGGGTGAAGTGTGTGTTTAAGAGGGTGAAGTGTGTGTTTAAGAGGGTGAAGTGTGTATTTAAGAGGGTGAAGTGTGTATTTAAGAGGGTGAAGTGTGTGTTTAAGAAGGTGATGTGTGTATTTAAGAAGGTTAAGTGTGTATTTAAGAAGGTGAAGTGTGTGTTTAAGAGGGTGAAGTGTGTGTTTAAGAGGGTGAAGTGTGTATTTAAGAGGGTGAAGTGTGTATTTAAGAGGGTGAAGTGTGTATTTAAGAGGGTGAAGTGTGTGTTTAAGAGGGTGAAGTGTGTATTTAAGAGGGTGAAGTGTGTATTTAAGAGGGTGAAGTGTGTATTTAAGAGGGTGAAGTGTGTGTTTAAGAGGGTGAAGTGTGTATTTAAGAGGGTGAAGTGTGTATTTAAGAAGGTGAAGTGTGTATTTAAGAGGGTGAAGTGTGTATTTAAGAGGGTGAAGTGTGTATTTAAGAGGGTGAAGTGTGTGTTTAAGAGGGTGAAGTGTGTGTTTAAGAAGGTGAAGTGTGTATTTAAGAGGGTGAAGTGTGTATTTAAGAGGGTGAAGTGTGTATTTAAGAGGGTGAAGTGTGTATTTAAGAGGGTGAAGTGTGTGTTTAAGAGGGTGAAGTGTGTGTTTAAGAGGGTGAAGTGTGTATTTAAGAGGGTGAAGTGTGTATTTAAGAGGGTGAAGTGTGTGTTTAAGAGGGTGAAGTGTGTATTTAAGAGGGTGAAGTGTGTGTTTAAGAGGGTGAAGTGTGTGTTTAAGAAGGTGAAGTGTGTGTTTAAGAAGGTGAAGTGTGTGTTTGAGGGTGAAGTGTGTGTTTGAGGGTGAAGTGTGTGTTTAAGAGGGTGAAGTACAGTATGTGTGCTGTTCTAAACAAACTGACGCTGAAGGCATTACTGGGTTTTATTAAATTCTCATTGACAGTAAAGCAGCAGGGTCCCACACACACTTGCCCACACACACACACTTGCGCACACACACACACACACACACACACACACACACACACACACACACACACACACACACACACACACACACCCTCATGCTGCGACCCAATTATGCTCCAGCACATGGAAGCTATTGAGTGTGAAATTGAAAGCAGGGACTGAGACGCTGTTAGAAGGTCAGTACTTTTATAATGGCCATCCACAGGTTCCTCATCCACACAGAGTCTACTAGGAGACATACAGGAACTCAACAAACACATGTAACACAGTCCATTCCTCTCACGGCGTATTCAGGATTTGAATTTGTGTACATACTCCACAAAGCACGATTAATAGCATTGATCCACCAAGAACAAGGCATTTGTGTAACGGATGTGAAACGGCTAGCTTAGTTAGCGGTGCGCGCTAAATAGCGTTTCAATCAGTGACGTCACTTGCTCTGAGACCTTGAAGTAGTAGTTCCCCTTGCTCTGCAAGGGCCGCGGCTTTTGTGGAGCGATGGGTAACGATGCTTCATGGGTGACTGTTGTTGATGTGTGCAGAGGGTCCCTGGTTCGCGCCCGGGTATGGAAGAGGGGACGGTCTAATGTTATACTGTTACATTTGGAAGGCAATTTCATTGTGTGATGCTAATAAGCCATCTCACTACATACTGTATGCATCAGTAGAGGCTCCTCAGAGGAGGAAAGGGAGGACCATCCTACTCAGTGGATTTCATAAAAATTGTGAAATATTTCAAAAATTATCCTTTCAAATATATTCACGTCACCAAATAATTGATTAAAACACTCTATTTTACAATGAAGGTCTACAATAGCCTCAATAGAACTCTGTAGGGTAGCACCATGGTGTAGCCGGAGGAATGCTAGTTTCCATCCTCCTCAGAGTACATTGCCTTCAATACTAAACCTAGGAGGCTCATCATTCTCACCCCCTTCCATAGACTTACACAAAAATTATGAGAACTTCCGGAGGATGTCCTCCAACCTATCAGAGCTCTTGCAGCATGAACTGACATGTTGTCCACCCAATCAAAGGATCAAATAATGAATCTAGTACTGAAAGCACAAGCTACAGCTAGCTAGCACTTCCGTGCATAACATGTAGTGAGTAGTTGAATTGTTGAACAGTTTTGATCAAAAATGAAGGAGAAGCAAGAGATAGAGAGAGCTGTATTTCATATATTTTTTGTATTAGCTAACAAATGCAGCTATCTAGGTTTAGCCTACTCAAGCACCTTGCTCAAACAGCTATGTTAGCTAGCTGGCTATGACTATCCAACACAACACTGGAACTCTTACAAGTCAAGGTAAGCTATTGGCTTTACTAATTTCTTAAACTGAAGCAAACGGAACAAAACGAGGATAAACATACCTGAATTTATCCAATAGAGACTCTTGTTTGCAACTGTTGGACTAATGAATTACACCCTAGATCAGCTAGATGCAGGAGAGAAGGGCGCAAGGCGGTATTGAATGAGTCACTGCCTGTCACCTCAAATTTTTATCTCGACTTGTGTGCACCTACGTTGTAAACTTTCATTTGTAGGCTCGGTATTAGCAACCTCATGATAGGTACAGGGAAAATGCAAGTATCATGTAGTAGCCTAAACCTATCGATGTTACATTCATCCAATATGCTGTAATAGAAATAAGGCCTCCCCCATCTTAAACAGTACTGACCGCCACTGATATCAATTGACATTTGATAATAATTTAACATGATAATGTTGTTTTTCTTTCTATTCTGTGGACTATATAAATCCTATCATCCATCATACTCTGATAGTTCAAATGCGTGCTGATCTTTTTGCAACTTTTCTCTAATATAATTCCTGATTACATTTTTGGCACTTATGCAAAACAAAGTGTGATTCTTGAGGGAAGAGCTAATTACTATAATGATGTTTGATAAGTAGAGCTGGAGAATGTAATGTGTAATGTATAACTCACCAGAAACAAGTGAAGCTTGGCCTAGGCTGACATAGTAATTAATATAAATATTACAGCTCTGATATACACAGGAAAATCAGAGTGAGAATGAAAAGAAAGGAAGCTGAAGAGCTAATGAAACTAGGGATACAATAAGGGAGATGGGCTTCATAGTGCTGTGAGGAGTGACTAGAAGAGAGGGCTTTCAATATGTTTTCATACTGTAAATACATTGCAGACACACCTGTGAAGTGAAGATGTACTTAAATAGTTACCTGAAAGCTGGTCACAGAGAGATAGGCAAGGCGAGATGAGAAGAGAAAGACAGGAGCACAAAGACAGAGAGAGGACAAGAGGTGCATGTCATCAGTTCCTGTGTATATTTACGTGGCGTAGGTCCCCTCTACCCCCTACTGTCCTCAGGTTAGTAATAGGCAAGCTGGGACTGTAGGTCTCCTCTACACTCACCTTTCCCCAGGTTAGTGATAGTGATAGCTAAGCCGGGGCTGTAAGTCTCCTCTCCCTTCCTCCTTTACCCAGGTTGGTGATAGGCAAACTGTAGCTCCAGGGGTCAGTCCCTCTCTGGGTCTCTTCTACATATAGGACACCCTGGAGAGTCTGGACTTGAACGCTCACAGCTCTCTTCTTTTAACTCTACTGTTCTTTTCTTCCTCTCGTTAGTCACCGACCACCTCTGATGACAGCAGACCGGCTGTATGGCACAGGGACTAAGTTCATGCTGTCATCACACAGTTAGTACTACTACTGTGTGATGTCTGGTCTGTTTCACGGGCTTCTCTCTACTGTCACCACACACTTAGTGAGTAAAGAGAGGATCTGTAAAATACTTCTTATTGAAGTGCTCTGTCGGGGGTTTTGAAGGCTGCTGAGATCCATCTGTCGTCTTTTTCCATCTATCTGTTCATAGACCACTGTTGAAGTCCACTGTTGAAGCCCTCTCCTGTATAAAGTTGTTACTGCAGGTACAGGCAGTGATGCTGAGACTGTTCTGCCAAGACACCACTAGAGGACTGTGTTGTATCTGTTAATTGTCTCAGACCCGTCTGCCTTTCACAGCATTTTCTTTTCTCACCGGCACTGAGTCGATTAATATTAGAGTTCAAACACCTGGTTTTCCTTGTAGAAATCAGTTCGTTTTAAAAAGGCAAAGATGAAAATCAGCAGGACTGAAGCTGTGCAGTGCTGCTAAACACTGATGTTTTTGGCTCAGAACTAGGTGAAGTGGAAGACATGATGGATACAAGTTATCGCTGAGCTAAGATCTAGGATAATATAACCAGGCATCATAACCGTAGATATAGAACACAGAGTATAGACACACTGATATATTGTATGTGATCATGACATAAACATAATGATGTAAAACAAAACGGACACAGAATTCATCACCCAGACCAGTACCGTCTCCAACCTTGATTATCTAATTTTGTGTAATGACATAGAAACAACGGAGAAATATAATATTTGACAACAATTTACAACACACACACACAACATTAATGTCAGAGGGCCTCAGAGGGAAAACACATGCAAATGACCAGCACGGTAATTAAAGTTCTAGCTAAATTGTTTAAAGGCTCACTGAACTGGTGCGGCTGAAATTGTTATAGTTTTTCATAGCTGTGGTAAATTAGGCAAAGATGGAATGTATAAAAGCTGCCTATGAGGTGTGGAAGGACCACCAGGGGGCAGGCTGATCCCACGGATAGTAGCCCAGCCCGGCATGTGAGTCAAGGTGATCAGAGGCAATTAAGCAGAGCTGACAGTACTAATGACCTATTCTCTTACCCCTACAAGAGAGAGGAGGGAACCGGCAGTGGGGGAGACTGGAGAAAAAAAGAGTGATTGCTTCTCCAAAGGAGAGAACTTACCGGACGGGAAGGGAGAAGAAGGGGACAAACTACCTCTTGGGAATGACAGCCACAGATCCGCACCACCACCCGTAGGGAGCTCTCCAACAACAGATGGTTAGACAACTACAAATACCTAGGTGTCTGGTTAGACTGTAAACTCTCCTTCCAGACCCACATCAAACATCTCCAATCCAAAGTTAAGTCTAGAATTGGCTTCCTATTTCGCAACAAATCATCCTTCACTCATGCTGCCAAACATACCCTTGTAAAACTGACCATCCTACCAATTCTCAACTTAGGTGATGTCATTTACAAAATAGCCTCCAATACCCTACTCAACAAATTGGATGCAGTCTATCACAGTGCCGTCCGTTTTGTCACCAAAGCCCCATATACTACCCACCACTGCGACCTGTACGCTCTCGTTGGCTGGCCTTTGCTTCATACTCGTCGCCAAACCCACTGGGTCTATGTCATCTACAAGACCCTGCTAGGTAAAGTACCCCCTTATCTCAGCTCGCTGGTCACCATAGCATCACCCACCTGTAGTACGCGCTCCAGCAGGTATATCTCTCTGGTCACCCCCAAAACCAACTTCTACTTTTCACATTCTTCCACTGCAAATCTACCATTCCAGTGTTTTACCTGCTATATTGTATTTACTTTGCCACCATGGCCTTTTTTTGCCTTTACCTCCCTTATCTCACCTCATTTGCTCACATCGTATATAGACTTGTTTCTACTGTATTATTGACTGTATGTTTGTTTTACTTCATGTGTAACTCTGTGTCATTGTATGTGTCGAACTGCTTTGCTTTATCTTGGCCAGGTCGCAATTGTAAATGAGAACTTGTTCTCAACTTGCCTACCTGGTTAAATAAAGGTGAAGGAAAAAAATGAGTTAAGGTGGTGACACACTTAATTTATCTTATAGTTAAAAGTTACTCACCTTGTGTTCCTTGTTTCTGTAAAGAAGAAGATTTTGTGTTTTCCTTGTGAGATCATCTTTGATTGTGTGGGAATCTTTGAGAAGAAAGAAATGCCTCAATAGAGAACATTTTTCAATGTAAGAAAACCTGCTCCCAACTGGTTTATTCCACCTTTCTGCTTTAGAGCAGCCTCAAAGTACTTAGTCCGCTCTGAAGGTACTTAGTACCCCAGCTGAAGGTGCCATTATTGATCGGTGGAGACTGTCACCTATATAAGGAGCTTCGGCAGACGACTTTACGCACCGTATAAAGGGGATCGGGTCTCTCTATCACACGCCAAGGTCCGGGCCAACGTAGGGGGGCAGTAAAGCAGAGAAAGAATAAAAACAAATCCAAGCCCGAGCTTGTAGCCTACAAGGAAACATAGCCTCACCGAAACACAGCCCAAATGCCACTGACAGCTATTCCAGGAAACCTCCTATTGAAGACACCTGTGAAGGGTTATACACAACGGAGAAGGAAGGAGTGACCAGAAACCCCATCAGGGGAGGGAACCTGGAAAGGATTCTCCTCGGGCACCTCTGATGGGGATAGGGAACAACCTCCACACCCCTCTACCGAGGTCGACCTGCCCCAATAATTAAAGGGATAGTTCGGCACCGCTTAGCATAGAGACCCAGACCTACGGGATGCCATGAGAAGGTGAAGGTGATCGACGGGAGAAATGTTGACAGATCAGGTGAGCCATCTCTTCACTACTATGCAATCAAGCTTGCATTGGGTCGTGCAACAAAGGGTGGAAAACATGAATTACTAATGGTGCCTAGACCATACATGGATATTGTCCTACAGCTAGCCCATTCCTACATCCTACGAGGATACCTGGCACAGGACAAAACAATCAACAGAATCATACAGAGGCTCTATTGGCCCGGGGTCACCCGAGATGTGGCCAGGTATTGTAGAATGTGTGATTAATGTCAGTGTACGGCCCCACGGCCAAACCTGCGCAATCCTTTGATTCCTCATCCCATTATAGAGACCCCCTTCAAACGCATAGCTTTGGACCACGTGGGACCCCTCCCGAAAACTGCCAGAGGACACGAGTACATCCTAGTTGTCGTAGATTACACTACCAAGTTCCCTGAGGCCACACCCCTTCGCAACATGTTGTCAAAGGGAATCGCCATGGAATTGTTCATGCTGTTCTCCCAGGTGGGCCTTCCCAAGACGATCCTAACCGACCAGGGAACCCTGTTCATTTCCCGGTTGATGAAGGACCTGTGTCGGTTATGCCAGGTTCAACAGATATACACAAGCATATTCCACTCACAGACAGACGGTTTGTGCGAATGCCTGAACAAAACGATTCAAAGCATGTTGAGAAGAGTGGTGTCCAGAGACGGGAAAACTGGGACATGCTTCTGCCCCAGTTAATGTTTGCCCTGCGAGAAGTACCCCAGGCGTCCACAGGGTTTTCCCCATTCTAATTGCTGTATGGCAGACCATGTTGAGGGATCCTCGACTTAGCCAAGGAGACCTGGGAGGCCGAACACAGCCCATTCCGGTTGACGATAGAACATGCTACCCTGATGCAGCAACGCCTTCCAGTTGCTAAAAGATAGCCTGTGCTCTGATCCCGTCCTGCAGAATCTTGACTTCTCCCAATAATTCGCTGTGCATGTAGACGCCTTAGATATGGGGCTCGGGGCCGTCCTAGCTCAGGGTGAAGGCAAAGCAGAATAGCCAGATGGTTTCTTGCATTACAACCATTCTCTTTCCATGTCATCCACAGGGCCTGTGGAACAGGAATGCGGACACGCTGTCCCGACGCAGCCTTCCGGTCCGGTCCTGAGGGGGGAGGTATGTGGAAGGACCACCAGGGGGCAGGCTGATCCCACGGATAGTAGCCTAGCCTGGCATGTGAGTCAAGGTGATCAGAGGCAATTAAGCACAGCTGACGGTGCTAATGACCTATTCTCTTACCCTAATGACCTATTCTCTTACCCCTACAAGAGAGAGGAGGGAACCAGCAGTGGGGGAGACTGGAGAAAAAAGAGTGATTGCTTCTCCAAAGGAGAGAACTTACCGGACGGAACGAAGAAGAGGACCACCTACTTCTTTGGAATGGCAACCACGGATCCGCACCACCACCTGAAGGGAGCTCTCCACGAACGGATAGTTAAGGCGGTGACATACAACTATGTTGTAGTTAAAAGTTACTCACCTTGTGTTCCTTGTTCCTGTAAAGAAGAAGATTTGTGTTTTCCTTGAGATCATCCTTGATAGTGTGGGATTGTTTGAGAATAAATAAATGCCTCAATAGAAAACATTGTTCATTGTAAGAAAACCTGCTCCCGACTCGTTTATTCCACTTTTCCGCTTTAGAGCAGCCTCAATGTACTTGGTCCGCTCACAGAGGATATTTGTGCGCATTTGTGTGTTTTGACAATGTGAGTATCTACTGTGTACTAGGTACTAATCAAATAGTTGGCGACAGAATCAACTCAAGTTGTGGTGCAGACATATTAGGCCTGGTTGGCTGTTGGTATAAGCATTGTGGTAACTGTGTCTAAACGGAAGCCGGTACCCTTCAGTACTCTCATCTAATGTCACGTGTCCACTTTTACTCATATGCAATACAAGCTGTTGTATTGAGCTCTCTGCACTTGTGAAAAGGCCACAACAATCCACTGACTGAATTGAATAAATTATTCACATTCAATTCAAATGTATACCATTGTCTGTCTCCTACCACACCTGTATCCTCTCACCCATGCACCTCTTGACCAACACACTTCAGATCATTGTTCAGGAAGACAAAACACCCACCACAATACAGTATGAGTGGTTTCCTATTGGTCTGGAACAACAGTAGAATTATGGCTGAGAGGGTCTCTCTGGCTCATTGAGGATGACAGAGTGTGTAAACTACGGAACAGCTGCTGATTGGACCTTTCGCATATCAGAGAAGCACTATTGTCAGTCCTGGCCTTCGTTAGTGGAGGTAATGAATTAATGTGGGGTCAACACACACAGGCTCATGCACGCGCACACACATACACACACACACACAGACTGGTTCCACGTGAGTCTGGTTTGAGGGGCAGGGTTAGCAGTAATGGGGTGCTCTATAAGAGAGAGATGAAGAGAGATGGATGTATATAAAACCTCTCTCTTTCTCTGTGAAGACTGTATTCATATTGAGGCTGTCTGACTGATGTGGTGCCACGTCGTTAGACAATGAACAGCAGTTTAGCATGAAAATGAGACCCAGAGGTCACCAAGAGAGCGAAGAGGTGATAAAGAACCAAACCAACTGGGCTTATGACAGTGAGGGATGGAGCGAGAGAGAGAGAGGGAGCGAGGGGGAGAGAGAGGGAGAGAGAGGGAGCGAGAGGGAGCGAGAGAGAGAGCGAGAGGGAGAGAGAGGGAGCGAGAGGGAGCGAGACAGAGAGAGAGGGAGCGAGAGAGAGAGAGGGAGCGAGAGAGAGAGAGAGAGGGAGCGAGAGAGAGAGGGAGCGAGAGAGAGCGAGAGGGAGCGAGACAGAGAGAGCGAGAGGGAGCGAGAGAGAGAGAGGGAGCGAGCGAGAGAGAGAGGGAGTGAGAGAGAGCGAGCGAGAGGGAGCGAGAGGGAGAGAGAGGGAGCGAGAGGGAGCGAGACAGAGAGAGAGGGAGCGAGAGGGAGCGAGAGAGAGAGAGAGAGAGAGAGAGAGGGAGCGAGAGAGAGAGGGAGCGAGAGAGAGCGAGAGGGTGCGAGACAGAGAGAGAGAGAGAGCGAGAGAGAGAGGGGGCGAGAGAGAGCGAGAGAGAGAGAGAGAGAGAGGGAGCGAGAGGGAGAGAGAGCGAGTGTGAGCGAGAGGGGGCGATAGAGAGAGAGAGAGAGGGAGCGAGAGGGAGCGAGAGAGAGAGAGAGAGGGAGCGAGAGAGAGAGGGAGCGAGAGAGAGCGAGAGGGAGCGAGACAGAGAGAGAGAGAGCGAGAGAGAGAGGGGGCGAGAGAGAGCGAGAGAGAGAGAGAGAGAGAGAGAGAGAGAGAGGGAGCGAGAGGGAGAGAGAGCGAGATGGAGCGAGAGGGGGCGATAGAAGGGGGCAAACACATGGCAATAGAAATGCATTTATTTCATATTCATTACATGTATTCAGTACCCAGTCTCGTTATATGACATCTGTCTTTACAAAATGATTCATCAGACTGGCCCATCTCCATTTATTCAGATATATATTCAGATATGATGCTATTATATTGAGGCCTATCATATTCAGGTGGCTGAGCTACATTAGTATCAGTGAGTAATGTGTGTCGGTAATGTGGTTCAGGGTTCAACAGATCAAGGTGAGAACCCAACAACAGATTTAACAAGCGTGAGCAACATCCCAGGGACCTGAATTTGAGAATCACTGGAGTTCAAGTTCAAGTTTAAGTTATCTTAAACAGAGTGGACAACAGAATAGAATAGATACCTTTAGACCAAGTAATAAGTCATAGCTTAACACTTGGATGGGGATACATGAACACAGTTAAAGCCATCTGATGTGAATGTGTTGGGCCACTTTGTATTAGACCTATTTGAAGATTACAATCAAGTTCCCCCTCGATTCTCTACTACTGACACACCTAAGGCCTTTTGAACAGTCTTGTGAAACACCAAATAAACAAAGCAATGTGTCTCGCTCGCATATACACATACAGCTAGATAATCATAAATACCCATAAAACCAAATTAACATTTCAGGAGCGTTTAACATTGCAAATGGAAAACAGTAATTTGTGTGTGTGTGCCTTATTAAGCCAGTAGCAGAGGGAAGCAGAATGGCCAATTATACAGCATTCTCCTCTCTTCCCTCTATCCCTCCTTCCTCTCCTCCCCCTTTACTCAATCCTCTCCCCTTCTCCCCAAACAAACACAGCTATTTGCATATTGTTTAATGGATTGTGAACCAGCCAACCCCAAAAGCAGGCCTAATTGAAGTAATGCATCAAATTGTCTGTTTATAGAAAAAGGCCACTCTTTACACACGTCATCTGGCAACTTTTTTCTTCCCTCACACATGTTACCCATTACTCCTTCATATTCATTAAGTCTGCTTTGAGCCAAAGATGCTTTGAATTCAAGTCCGATATATTTGAAGGATTGTAATGGGGCTTCTAAAAATGTACTGTCCCTGTAAGCAGCTAAATGGGTCTGAACCTTTATGGCAGGCACATGTTTCCCTATTGCCTATGTCCTCTCTTTTCCACTCCAACAAGTCTCTTGTTGATGTCCTATCTTATCCACTCCAACAAGTCTCTTGCCTATGTCCTATCTTATCCAATCCAACAAGTCTCTTGCCTATGCCCTATCTTATCCACTCCAACAAGTCTCTTGCCTATGTCCTATCTTATCCAATCCAACAAGTATCTTTCCTATGTCCTATCTTATCCACTCCAACAAGTATCTTGCCTATGTCCTATCTTATCCACTCCAACAAGTCTCTTGTTGATGTCCTATCTTATCCAATCCAACAAGTCTCTTGCCTATGTCCTATCTTATCCACTCCAACAAGTATCTTGCCTATGTCCTATCTTATCCACTCCAACAAGTCTCTTGTTGATGTCCTATCTCATCCAATCCAACAAGTCTCTTGCCTATGTCCTATCTTATCCACTCCAACAAGTCTCTTGCTGGTGTCCTATCTTATCCACTCCAACAAGTCTCTTGCCTATGTCCTATCTTATCCACTCCAACAAGTCTCTTGCTGATGTCCTATCTTATCCACTCCAACAAGTCTCTTGTTGATGTCTTATCTCATCCAATCCAACAAGTCTCTTGCCTATGTCCTATCTTATCCAATCCAACAAGTCTCTTGCCTATGTCCTATCTTATCCACTCCAACAAGTCTCTTGCCTATGTCCTATCTTATCCACTCCAACAAGTCTCTTGCTGATGTCCTATCTTATCCACTCCAACAAGTATCTTGTTGATGTCCTATCTCATCTAATCCAACAAGTCTCTTGCCTATGTCCTATCTTATCCACTCCAACAAGTCTCTTGCCTATGTCCTATCTTATCCACTCCAACAAGTCTCTTGCTGATGTCCTATCTTATCCACTCCAACAAGTCTCTTGCCTATGTCCTATCTTATCCACTCCAACACGTCTCTTGTTGATGTCCTATCTTATCCACTCCAACAAGTCTCTTGCCTATGTCCTATCTTATCCACTCCAACAAGTCTCTTGCTGATGTCCTATCTTTTCCACTCCAACAAGTCTCTTTCTACTCAGTGTTTGCTAGATGCAGCATTTATCTCCCAAACAGAAAGAGAGAGAGAGAAGGAAAACAGAGAGAAAGAAAGGAAGGAAAGAAAGTAATAGACTGGGCATTGTGTGTAGGGATATTGGGGTCTATGTCTGTGTTTTTAGGTGAGAAGTGGCTTCCTTTGGTTTGAACAAAGAGTCAATGGCTTCTCCTCAGCTGGAGTAGAACAAGGTCAGCAGGCTAACTGATCCACCAATGGAGGTCCAGAGAGGACCCAGGTTCCCATGCTCCTGGAGGCTGAGGCACGGTCATTGCCCATGGGAAGCTTCTTAAACCCTCAAACACCACTCTTCCATTAGAACAAAGAACACATACACAAACACACACTGAAATGCATATACATGCTCAAATACTGTATGCATACACACGCACACACATCATCACACACACAAGTAGCCAACTGCACACAAACAACCACTTTCACAGAATAGACTGATCTCTCTCTTTGGCAGCAGCCTCCATCCCATGTCCCGCTCCATCCCTCTTGAGGATTTCATTTTCCCCACAGTACTAACACAGACAATAGAAATGGAAATGGAGATTGATGATAAAACCTTTTAGCTCATTCCCTTAGATTCATTCATTGATTGAAAAAAGTGTCAATGCCATTTGGATAATACCATGAAGGAGCACACACATTTTTTAATTTTCAAAAAGCCCTTACAATGGTCGTAACCTTTAAAAAGTTGAGAGCGAGAGAAAAAGAGGAATCTAGAAATATCAACTGTGCTGAATACTGATACTTTGACGCAGAAAAAAAGTAAATTGTCTGATGTACAGTACTGTATGTCTGGATTCATCAGATTTGGTGTCACAGCTGAACTAATTTAAATATTTAAAGCTCTAAGAGGAATGAGACATAGTCACATCTAAAATATGGATCTGGTAATCAGAGCTAATAAATATTAGACTTATAGCGTAATGTTCAGGATGAATGGTTATTCTGTGTTGAATAGTTAATGTGTGGATGGCTATGTAGACTCCCAAGTCATTAGAACCCCAGTCATCTCTGTCACTTTTATATCACATCTACATCAATGGCTGATTAGATCATTACATACCACTCTCTAACTTATGTCAGGCACAAGACTCAGACAGCCTGTCCATGATTTTCCTCACTGTCTTACTGTGTTCACTAGGAATGTAGTTGCAGACTGTTCAGAAAGTCTTGAATGGTATATCTTTCTCTCTCTCCCTCCCTTTCTCCCCTTTCATCAATGACCTAGCTATGTTGATGGATGGAGGAAAGGAAGCTCTCTCTGATAATTGGGATGTTACCTCCACTCTTGGTATTCTACCCCAGAAGAGTCTAAGGAGCTGGAGATGATGAATACTTGTTCTCTGACTGCCCCTGGGGAGATGTTAAGTCCATCTTGCCTGTCTTTGGTGCTAGACCCTCTCATCCCTATCTCCCTTTCCTTCTCTCTTTCATCATCTATCTCTCTTCTTTCTCTCTGATGGATGGTATGACTGTGTTTAATCTTTATGTGACCGTCTTTCACCTCACCTGCTCTCTCCACCTCACCACAACCTGAATCCCAACACCAGCCATGCATCCCTGCTCTATATCTGCTCTCTCAACCTGATGCTTCTCTGCTGAAACACACTCACAACACAGATCAGTAGATACCATTATTTGACATTTAGTTTAAACAATATAGTTTATGTTTTTCTGGCAGGGTGCAGTGTTTCAGTGACAAGGACATGAAACAAAATCATGAGGAGAGGAGGAGAAGAGAGGGAAGGAGAGGAGGAAAGGAGTGGAGAGGAGGAGAGGAGAGGGAAGGAGAGTTAACACAGTGACAGTCTCTAACAATAGGAGCCCAGAGTCTGAGCCAGAGGACTATTTGAATTCTGCCTCTAAAAGCCTAAACAGCCACATGCTGGGAGTGATAAACCTGGGGATTTATTTTCATTCCTCTCTCTACTGCCGCATACGCAGAGAAGTAGGAAATTAAAGGAAGGGGGAGTGGGGGTGGGGGTGGAGATAAAATGACTATTACTTTATAAAAGTGTTCCTTTTTTTAGGGGGTGACTTCAAACTTCCATCTGAAAAACATACGATAAGTCATTTTTTCCCTTAACAGGAGTCAATTGATAATTGGACTATGGTAAGGTCAAACTTCGATGAAAATGAAACCAGATAAAGCTGTGAATTATATCTCAGTATGTCATTGTAGGTGTGTATGTGTCTGTGTGTATGTTCCATTGTCACTGTTTTGTATCTAACATTTTTGTGTGTGAATGCCATCTTGTGTGTGTGTATGTCAGCATGTGTGTGTCTCATGGCTCATAACACACATATCGGACAACCGCTGTTTCAGCATGCTCGATTAGACGTGCAACCGAGTGTCTGTGTGTTTGTGTGTTTTCATGTTTGTGTGTTTGTGTGTTTTCATGTTTGTGTGTTTTCATGTTTGTGTGTTTGCGTGTTTTCATGTTTGTGTGTTTGTGTGTTTTCATGTTTGTGTGTTTTCATGTTTTTGTGGTTTCATGTTTGTGTGTTTTCATGTTTGTGTGTTTTCATGTTTGTGTGTTTATGTGTTTTCATGTTTGTGTGTTTTCATGTTTGTGTTTTTTCATGTTTGTGTGTGTCGCGCATGTAGTTTGTGTCTACTCTTCCCCAAGAAAACATGAATCACATAAAAAACATGAGAAAAAAATATGTGCTTTTCGGACCCTTGTATGAACAAATAATATATTGATTATGGGTTTTGTACGTGACTCAGACACAGTTCCCAACAGATAGTCTAAGGTTCACGTGTATGCTTTTGTAACCGGTGAGATAAGAACATGGGTCTCCCAAGTGAGAAGTCAACATCTTGACCATTAGACCCAGAGTGGCACCACTGGGTTGCTCTTTCAATGCAATAGGTCAGACAAAAAAAAAATGTACTCAAGTTAATATTTGCTGGGATTTAAGTTAAGAACAAATTCTTATTTTCAATGACGGCCTAGGAACAGTGGGTTAACTGCCTGTTCAGGGGCAGAACGACAGATTTTGTACCTTGTCAGCTCGGGGATTTGAACTTGCAACCTTTCGGTTACTAGTCCAATGCTCTAACCACTAGGCTACCCTGCCGCCCCAATCATAAACGCCACACTCAGAATTTGAGATTTGTAATTTAAGATTTTTGTATTATAAAAAACATTACAACAATATTGACTTCTTGATTTTGTCCAAAGTCACTTTTAGCAAAATCAGATAAATTGATATAGCAAACTTTTCTTCTTTTTAACTTGTGTTGACATCGCATTGTTTTTATGTGTATATTATGTTTCTTGGGATGTTTTCAGTGGATTTTGAACGCTTTCAGACAATGTGATTGAAGTAACTTTACAAGGATTATCCACACCTGTTTCAATGATTATTGCTTTTTCTAGCAAATGACAAAATTATGGGGTACAGCCATGCGCAAACAGTAGAAAACGGGAGAGCGACATACCCAACTCAACATGAGGCAGTGTCCCGTTAATGACATCACAGGAAGGTAAAGGTCAGGGTCAACACTAATGTGCATAATATGGGGTGGCAGCATATCCTAGAGTTAGATCGTTGGACTAGCAACCCAAAGGTTGGAAGATCGAATCCCCGAGCTGACAAGGTACAAATCTGTTGTTCTGTCCCTGCACAAGGCAGATAACCCACTGTTATCTAAGATATTAAGATATTCTCTCTTAACTGACTTGCCTAGTAAAATAAACGTATAAAAATAACTATGCTGCCATGAATAGTAATAATACTATACTGCAGTTAAGTACACTACCTATTCAGTAGGAATTATTTATATAGTGCCCACACTATAACACTTCTCCCCCATTATCTTCAATCCCCCTGCGTTGAAAAGTCAACAAGTTAACAACAACAGTGTTTCCTCTTCTTTTCTTCACTTTAGAACTTGTGCTAGTGTTACTGCATTTGTATAAAAAAAAAAATATAACATACCTTTTTCTTTCAACTAAGTCTGCTGTTCAAAAACGAACACCATGAGTCTCCTAGTCCCAGTGGAGCTGGGTCTGAGGGCACAGGAGTAGGTTGGGTGTTTGTCAGAGACAGTCCATGGCCCTCTCCTGGGGCCACTGAGTGCCCCTGTTCCTCAGACACTTGTCATCCTGTTTCAACTTGTGCACTACCACCCACAGCTGTTTTGTCTGAAAACATTGTATTTTCTTTGTCATAGCGGAGGCGGATGTGGTCCTGGTGTCTGCGCATGACATGACTATCAGTCAGTTTGACCACAAAGGAGACTGGACCACTCTGACTCAGAAGGATACCTGGCAACCAGTGTTGGCTGCTTGTGAAGTTGCAGATGTCGACAGTGTCATTTGGTTTTAACTGTCTCTCCCTCGTGTGGTGGTCATGTCTCTCTTTTTGTTTCTCCTGCTTTCATTCCACTCATGCCGTGATGTCCGGATGTGGTAGGTCCAGGTGAGCTTTTGGCTTTCTGTCCCTCAGCATCTCAGCTGGAGTTTGTCCTGTTGTTGTTTGTGGCATGATGCAGTACTGGAACAAGAACCGAGAGAGATTGGTTGCAATGGTTCCCCCATCCTTTTCAGCACCTCTTTCAGTGTCTCCACAGCCCCCCCCGCTAAGCCATTCGAAGCCGGGTGAAACAAGAATTCTTGTAACAAGTCACAGGTGAAGGTTAGGCAGACCATGGGTTGCAAACACCTAGCGTAGCTTCTCGATGGTTGTTATCACGGTGATGTTGCTCATAATGTGAGCCTCCAGCCACTTCTGGTCAGAAGATCTGGAGCCATCTTCTGGTTGATCTGGCATTTTGTTTACTTGATCTATGTTAGGCCACCAGATATAAGCTCTGGCTAAACTTCATCCGAGAGGCACCCAGGTGAGCCTCATGAACCTCGTCCATGAATTGTGAATGGCCAGTGGGCGGGAAGACCACTCTGGACCCCAGAGTTTGCAGCCATCTTGCACACTCAGCTTAGTTTTGCGTTTTGCATACGGTCTCAGTCCATCATCCTCTATGACTGAAGGCCAACCCTGCATAAGGAATCTTTTCACTTGGGACAGGATAGGATCCCGGTCTGTCCACTGTTTAATCTGTTTGACATTCACAGGTGAGTTTGACAATTTTTCCATTAGGAAAGACGGCTGAGCGCATCTGTGTTTGCATTGTCCTTCCCTGCTCTGTAAGTAAGCTGAAAGTGTGATATCCCAGCGCTGTGTCCTTGCTGAAGCATTGGGAGGAATATATATTGATTCACTGAAAAGGCTCATCAGGGGCTTGTGGTCAGAGTGTATAATGACCGTAGAGATACTGATGAAAATGTTTTACAGCAAAGACTATGGTAAGAACTTCCTTGTCTAACTGTGAATATCCCTTCTCAGCACTTGTCAGCGTGCGTGGGGCAAATCCTGTCCTGGGCTTGAAACAGTGAGGCTCTGCTTGAGGATCCACAAACAGTACCCTGCAGCGTGCCCAGTTAATCTCTGAAAACCTCAGGGTACTTTTCAATGACATCAACAGTCACTTGTGTGTGTTTTATCTCATCTCATCCCAGTTCAGTTTTATTTTGTTGAGCCAGTCATGCCCTAGTAGACCAGGCCCATTCCCTTTCACCGCCAGGAGCCGTGCTCTCGCTTCCTGGCTGTTGTATGCAATGTCCACCTCTAGAGCCCCTAGCAATGGTAGGGTCTCTCCAGTGTATGTACAGAGTCTGATCCCTGCTGGTGTGATGGCAGGAGCCTGATTCCCTCCCGCCGCTCCTGTTCTACGTCGCTCAAAAAAAAAAGCTAACTGGCTAACTCTCTGATTCTTAGCTAGCTAGTGCAACGTCACATGCAAGCTGACCACTAAGTTTTATCCTCATCGTCAAAAAGATGTAGTAACTTTACAAGGATTATCCCCACGCGTTTCAGTATTAGTTGCCTTTACTTGCAAACTATACAATAAAGGGGTACAGCCATGTACAAATGGTAGAAAACAGGGGAGTGAGATACCCAACTCAACATGAGGTAGTGTCCCGTTAATACTGTGCCAACTCTCGGTGATGCCATCACAGGAGTGTAAATGGCACGGTTAACACCAATGTCCATAATAAACAAGCTCCCATGAATAACAAACACATTCACACATTTTCAAATACATAGAAATCCCTTTTAGGCCGGTGACAAAAACCAATGGACAGCTAGTTGCAAAAATAGCTAGCTAGCGGTTATCAATTAGCATGCAACCATTAGTTGCAAATGTCATAATAAATAGCCATATAACTATTAATACTAAATATCATAATACATACAATTAGTGTGGTTTATATGTAGACTTGTAAATACACTCAATATGAGCCATTGTTTGTAAAAATAAATAAAAAATAAACTATTTAAGAACCAAAATAATACATTTTCCGAAATGACAGAAACTGGACACAGTTTAGTTAAACATGTTATCTCTAGATTATGAAAACGTAACCATGCGTACAACCTGGAAAATAGGATAAGAAATAAGGAAACACTGGGTTCTCTTTCTCTGTTCTTTTCACTCGGCATCTTCCAACGGTCACGGACCAAGGTATGAAGAAGAGATGCACCCCCCTGCATAAGAAGCACTTTGAATGCCTCCCCCTAGTGGTAGTGCTAAGTATTCGTGTATATATATATATATATATATATATATATATATATATATATATATATATATATTCCACACCATGCACACAACACCATGTTACATTAATAATCAAGTGGATGGCTCAAAAATAGTAAATAATTATTTTGAACGCAGTTTAATATTTGTATTCAGGTAGGCAAAGTAACCTAATTACAGTTTCATTGTAGAATTTTCAATTCCACATGTGAAACATTGCTACTGCAACATGTTAATACCACCTTTTCACGTCAGGCGAAAAACCTTATTTCACCCCCACATGTGAACTTGCAATTCCATATGTGAAATCTAACTTGAAGTGCTAATTCGATTTTCACATGTGAGAGTGAGCTTTTCACATGGAATTTTCTTACATGTGAAACTGGAATTGTGATTTTGCAGTTACTTTTAGACAAACAATATTTTGTATCTTTTGACATTGGTATGTACCATTTGATAATTGTATTCTTATTGCATGATTATTAATTGATATTTGATGTGATGGTCTAATGGTACATGTTATTCACACTACACATAGCATATAATGTAAGCTTGGACTCGATCTGTGCAGCTCTGAGCCAAGGTTAACTCAATCATTTAATGCTAGGACATTGATCACAAAATATTAGCTCTTTGTCTCTTAGCCTGTTAATAATTATCTTGGACACATGTAACTTCTAGTATTCCGAGTGGTAATGCAAGGCTCACTGCCTTGGCAAGACCCATCAGAGAAACATATGGGATTTATAGGGTTAAAACATGATGTTTAGGCACTCATTCTGAATGGTTAAGGTAACGGTTAAGGTTTAGGATAGGGTTAAAAACCTATCCCAAGCAATGGGATCGAACACAAACCTTCTGATCCAGAGTCTTGGGATTATACATTCAATGTTTAAGGTACGGGTTAAAAACCCCTATGGCCACGGAAATCAATTTAGCATAATAAACAAATCCCCATAAGAATCAGTAGGTTTAAGATAGAGATATCTGTTTTTTTTATTGGGTGTGTCTCAATCCACCACATCTGCCCATGTTGCACTTCAGCATCTGTGAAAGAATGGTGACAGAGCTAGAGCGATGTTTGTCAGACAATGAGACATCCCATCTGCTGTGAAAGAATGGTGACAGAGCTAGAGCGATGTTTGTCAGACAATGAGACATCCCATCTGCTGTGAAAGGTGACAGAGCTAGAGCGATGTTTGTCAGACCATGAGACATCCCATCTGCTGTGAAAGGTGACAGAGCTAGAGCGATGTTTGTCATACCATGAGACATCCCATCTGCTGTGAAAGAAAGGTGACAGAGCTAGAGCGATGTTTGTCAGACAATGAGACATTCCATCTGCTGTGAAAGGTGACAGAGCTAGAGCGATGTTTGTCAGACCATGAGACATCCCATCTGCTGTGAAAGGTGACAGAGCTAGAGCAATGTTTGTCATACCATGAGACATCCCATCTGCTGTGAAAGAAAGGTGACAGAGCTAGAGCGATGTTTGTCAGACCATGTTGCACTTCAGCATCTGTGAAAGAAAGGTGACAGAGCTAGAGCGATGTTTGTCAGACCATGAGACATCCCATCTGCCGTGAAAGGTGACAGAGCTAGAGCGATGTTTGTCAGAACATGAGACATCCCATCAATGAAAGAAAGGTGACAGAGCTAGAGCGATGTTTGTCAGACCACGAGACATCCCATCTGCTGTGAAAGGTGACAGAGCTAGAGCGATGTTTGTCAGACCATGAGACATCCCATCTGTGAAAGAAAGGTGACAGAGCTAGAGCGATGTTTGTCAGACCATGTTGCACTTCAGCATCTGTGAAAGAAAGGTGACAGAGCTAGAGCGATGTTTGTCAGACCATGAGACATCCCATCTGTGAAAGAAAGGTGACAGAGCTAGAGCGATGTTTGTCAGACCATGAGACATCCCATCTGTGAAAGAAAGGTGACAGAGCTAGAGCGATGTTTGTCAGACCATGAGGCATCCCATCTGTGAAAGAAAGGTGACAGAGCTAGAGCGATGTTTGTCAGACCATGAGACATCCCATCTGTGAAAGAAAGGTGACAGAGCTAGAGCGATGTTTGTCAGACCATGTTGCACTTCAGCATCTGTGAAAGAAAGGTGACAGAGCTAGAGCGATGTTTGTCAGACCATGTTGCACTTCAGCATCTGTGAAAGAAAGGTGACAGAGCTAGAGCGATGTTTGTCAGACCATGAGACTTCCCATCTGTGAAAGAGCTAGAGCGATGTTTGTCAGACCATGAGACATCCCATCTGTGAAAGAAAGGTAACAGAGCTAGAGCGATGTTTGTCAGACCATGAGACATCCCATCTGCTGTGAAAGGTGACAGAGCTAGAGCGATGTTTGTCAGACCATGAGACATCCCATCTGCTGTAAAAGGTGACAGAGCTAGAGCGATGTTTGTCAGACCATGAGGCACCCATCTGCTGTGAAAGGTGACAGAGCTAGAGCGATGTTTGTCAGACCATGAGACATCCCATCTGTGAAAGAAAGGTGACAGAGCTAGAGCGATGTTTGTCAGACCATGAGGCATCCCATCTGTGAAAGAAAGGTGACAGAGCTAGAGCGATGTTTGTCAGACCATGAGGCATCCCATCTGTGAAAGAAAGGTGACAGAGCTAGAGCGATGTTTGTCAGACCATGAGACATCCTGGAAATTGGTCTTCTCGCCAGTTTGTCTGTAGTGTCCGAACGGTTATTACAAACTATTATGCCTAAACACTCTGGAAAGATGAGACTCTCACGAACACAATGTTCTCTGTTTTGCTCTATAGCCCCCACAAGCGTCTTGGGACATGTCTGAAGTCGGTACAGCCTATCTGCCAACTTCTGTCTGTAGTGTCAACTCTGTGGAAAGGAGAGACTCTCATGAACACATTCAGTACATGTAAGTTGTTTTGCTCTAGGATGCCCACAGGCCTCACAAGACTCGTCTGAAGGTCCCCTGGTACCAGTTTAAAAAACGAATGGAAGTACTGTGTA
>NC_088404.1:34871557-34901557 GCF_034236695.1 Oncorhynchus nerka
GACATGCTGTATGTTGTACGTTACTCTATGTAGTGTGTTGCTTGCGTTGACTTCATGTTGATGTTGTGTGTGTGTGTAAATATTAATGGGTCATATGTACTCTAGCCAGCAAGCATTTTGACGCCTCAGGCCATGAAGCTGTAGAGGGCCTGCTATCAGCGCAACCCAAACAACACACACACACACACACACACACACACACACACACACACACACACACACACACACACACACACACACACTCCAGCTTTAAGCCGTGACAGAGTTCCTTAAGGCTGTAACACAACGCAACAGTTTTTACATACTTCTTTCACTGTGCTCTGAAAACACAGTAACACATCAACAGTAACACATCGGTCTGTCAGTCTGTCTATTAGAGATTAGCTAGAGGGGAGACTTAACACACACAGCTTATGGCTTACTGTCTGTTGTCTAACGTCTGTCTGTTGTTTGGTGTGTTCATCATGTACAGATGAACTAACCAATGTCTCATATGGCTAACAGAAGAAGAACATTGATCAGTCAGAGAGAAGTGATGGAGTAGTACTTTTGCAGAGATACTATATGTGCTCTTTTGTGTGATGAAAATGTGGCCAATAGCTAATGAATACAATTACTGTTATGTGCTTGCATGCGCGTGGGTCCGTGCGTATGTGTGTGAGTTTGAGTGTTTGCATGCGTGTATATCTTTGTGTGTAAGTCCGTGTGTGCATGCGTTGGTATGTGATTATGATAATGATGTGTGGTGATCAGTGTGACTGTCACTAGCCTGCCAGATACATCATGATTAATGGATGCTGTTCCACATAGCATCATCAACTGGCTGAAACCCTTCTGATATGAATCACACTGCCAGAGGCTGATGAGGAACAAAACATGATTTAGAGTTTTTGTTTCGTAAAATCAGGGAGAAGAGCACTTCAGACAGCTTGCCATGATGGCATAGATCACAATCAAATAGCCAAGTTCAGATTGATATCTGTAAACATCTTACCAGAACAGAAAGAGACATTTTATTTATATTTATTTTTTTATTTCACCTTTATTTAACCAGGTAGCCAGTTGAGAACAAGTTCTCATTTACCTGACCACGATAAAGCAAAGCAGTGCGACAAAAACAAAAACACAGAATTACACATAAACAAATTTACAGTCAATAACACAATATAAAAATCTATGCACTGTGTGTGCAAATGTAGAAGATTAGGGACGTAAGGCAATAAATAGGCCATAGAGTTGAAATAATTACAATTTAGCATTAACACTGGAGTGATAGATGTGCAGCTTATGATGTGCAAGTAGAGATACTGGGGTGCAAAAGAGCGAAAAGATAAATAATAATATGGGGATGAGGTAGTTGGGTGTGCTATTTACAGATGGGCTGTGTACAGGTGCAATGATCTGTAAGCTGCTCTGACAGCTGATGCTTAAAGTTAGTGAGGGAGATATGAGTCTCCAGCTTCAGTGATTTTTGCAATTCGTTCCAGTCATTGGCAGCAGAAAACTGGAAGGAAAGGCGGCCAAAGAGGAATTGGCTTTGGGGGTGACCAGTTAAATATACCTGCCGGAGCGCGTGGTATGGGTGGGTGCTGCTATGGTGACCAGTGAGCTGAGATAAGGCAGAGCTTTACCTAGCAAAGACTTATAGATTACCTGGAGCCAGTGGGTTAGGCGACGACTATGTAGCAAGGGCCAGCCAACGAGAGCATACAGGTCGCAGTGGTGGGTAGTATATGGTGCTTTGGTGACAAAATGGATGGCACTGTGATAGACTACATCCAGTTTGCTGAGTAGAGTGTTGGAGGCTATTTTGTAAATTACATCGCCAAAGTCTAGGATCGGTAGGATAGTCCGTTTTACGAGGGTATGTTTGGCAGCACGAGTGAATGAGGCTTTGTTGCAAAGTAGGAAGCCGATTCTAGATTTCATTTTGGATTGGAGATGCTTAATGTGAGTCTAGAAGGAGAGTTTACAATCTAACCAGACACCTAAGTATTGGTAGTTGTCCAGAATAGTGATGCTAGTCGTGCAGGCGGGTGTGGGCAGCAATCCATTGAGGAGAATTTAGTTTTACTAGCATTTAAAAGCAGTTGGAGGCCACGGAGGGAGTGTTGTAATGGCATTGAAAGGGTGCAGAGCTTTTGGCTGGGGTAGGGGTAGCCAAGTGGAAAGCATAGCCCGCCATAGAGAAATGCTTATCGTAGATGTATCGATGGTGACAGTGTTTCCTAGCCTGGGCAGCTGGAAGGAGGTGCTCTTATTCTCCATTGACTTTACAGTGTCCCAAACCTTTTTGGAATTAGTGCTACAGGATGCAAATTTCTGTTTGAAAAAGCTAGCCTTATCTTTCCTAACTGACTGTGTATATTGGTTCCTGACTTCCCTGAAAAGTTGCATATCATGGGGGCTATTCGATGCTAATGCAGAATGCCACAGGAAGTTTTTGTGCTGGTCAAGGGCAGTCAAGTCTGGGGTGAACCAAGGGCTATATCTGTTCTTAGTTCTATTTTTTTTTGAATGGGGCATGCTTATTTAAAGTGGTGAGGAAAGCACGTTGAAAGAGCAACCAGGCATCCTCGACTGATGGGATGAGGTCAATATCCTTCCACGATACCCGGTCCAGGTCGATTAGAAAGGCCTGCTCGCTGAAGTGTTTTAGGAAGCGTTTGACAGTGGACGCAGGCAATGGGGCAGTAATCGCTGAGATCCTGGTTGAAGACAGCAGAGGTGTATTAAAAGGGCAAGTTGGTCAGGATGATCTCTATGGGGGTGCCCATGTTTACGGATTTAGGGTTGAACTTGGTAGGTTCCTTGACACTTTGTGTGAGGTCATCTAGTTGATATTGTAGGATGGCCGGGGTGTTAAGCATATCCCAGTTTAGGTCACCTAACAGTACAAACTCTGAAGATAGATGGGGGGCAATCAATTCACATATGGAGTCCAGGACACAAAACCAGAAAAACACATGTCAAAAATCCCATAGAAAATCTGTGGGGGGAGCTGAAGGTTCGAGTTGGCAAACGTCAGCCTCGAAACCTTAATGACTTGGAGAAGAGCTGCAAAGAGGAGTGGGACAAAATCCCTCCTGAGATGTGTGCAAACCTGGTGGCCAACTACAAGAAATGTCTGACCTCTGTGATTGCCAACAAGGGTTTTGCCACCAAGTACTAAGTCATGTTCGAAGTCGAATTCGTTCCAAGATGGCATAGCAGTTCAGACGTCTTTTGTCCTCGTCTTGTCGTGTCCCGTATATATATATATATTTACAACTTTTTTTCGCATACCGTTTTATGTATTTTATTTTTATTTTCTATAAACTCATCTTCAAAACACTCTCCTCAACCCGCCTCGCCAATTTATATTTATAAAAAAAGTATTATTTACCTCAAATCTGTAATCCTCCATAGAAGCTAACCAGAAGCTAGCCAGAAGCTAATCAGAAGCTAATCAGAAGCTAGTTAGCTTCTTTACTGGCTAATCGTTAGTATTCAGCTAACCACGGTTTGTGGTCATCAGCTATCCTTTAGCTCGAAAATCTATCGCCAGTTTTGTACGGCGCGGCTCGGAACGGAACATACCGGACCTATTTTTCTCTTCATGTCCCTGGATTTCAACCGCTAACTCTGGACATTCATACATGCATCTCGCAGCTAGCTAGCTGCTATCCGTGTGATTATCGGCTTTCGTCGATTCCGGAGCAAACATCAATTATTCCGGAGCAAGCCAGCTGAAGAGTTCCATCAATCACTCCTGGGCTACAATCACCTATCCGGACCCGTTTTACTGCCAACGCGGAGCCCCACCGGGCCTTCACAACTGGACTACCGACGTTATCTACCCGAAGGAGTTATCCGGCTGGCTCCTCCGTCGCGACGTTACCTGCACATCTGCGTTCCGCTAACCGTTAGCTGTCTTATCGGCTGCTATCTGAATAGACCTATAGGACAATTTATTTATTTAAAAAAATATTTTTCCATTAAAAAAAAATATATATATATTTCTTGTGCCTCTATAACTATACCTATTGTTTTTTGTTGTTGTGTGATTTGGATTAATCCCCTCTACCACACGGAACCCCACTAATCCTACCGACAGAAACGCACGAGGTGGCTAATAACAGAACTCCATCCTATGCTAGCTTGCTACCGATGGCCCGGCTAGCTGTCTAAATCGCCGTGACCCCAACCAACCTCTCTCCTCACTGGACCCTTTTGATCACTCGACTAAGCATGCCTCTCCTTAATGTCAATATGCCTTGTCTATTGCTGTTCTGGTTAGTGTTTATTGGCTTATTTCACTGTAGAGCCTCTAGTCCTGCTCACTATACCTTATCCAACCTATCAGTTCCAACCCACACATGCGATGACATCTCCTGGTTTCAATTATGTTTCTAGAGACAATATCTCTCTCTTCATCACTCAATACGTAGGTTTACCTCCACTGTATTCACATCGTACCATACCTTTGTCTGTACATTTTACCTTGAAGCTATTTTATCGCCACCAGAAACCTCCTTTTACTCTCTGTTCCAGACGTTCTAGATGACCAATTCTTATTGCATTTAGCCATACCCTTATCCTACTCCTCCTCTGTTCCTCTGGTGATGTAGAGGTGAATCCAGGCCCTGCAGTGCCTAGCTCCACTCCTATTCCCCAGGCGCTCTCTTTTGATGACTTCTGTAACCGTAATAGCCTTGGTTTCATGCATGTTAACATTAGAAGCCTCCTCCCTAAGTTTGTTCTATTCGCTGCTTTAGCACACTCTGCCAACCCGGATGTTCTAGCTGTGTCTGAATCCTGGCTTAGGAAGACCACCAACAATTCTGAAATTTTCATCCTAAACTACAACATTTTCAGACCAGATAGAACTGCCAAATGGGGCGGTGTTGCAATCTACTGCAAAGATAGCCTGCAGAGTTCTGTCCTACTATCCAGGTCAGTACCCAAACCATTTGAACTTCTGCTTTTAAAAATCCACCTCTCTAAAAACAAGTCTCTCACCGTTGCCGCCTGCTATAGACCACCCTCTGCCCCCAGCTGTGCTCTGGACACCATATGTGAACTGATTGCCCCCCATCTATCTTCAGAGCTCGTGCTGCTAGGCGACCTAAACTGGAACATGCTTAACACCCCAGCCATCCTACAATCTAAGCTTGATGCCCTCAATCTCACACAAATAATCAATGAACCTACCAGGTACCACCCTCTTAGATATCATCCTAACCAACTTGCCTTCTAAATACACCTCTGCTGTCTTCAACCAAGATCTCAGCGATCACTGCCTCATTGCCTGCATCCGTAATGGGTCAGCGGTCAAACGACCTCCACTCATCACTGTCAAGCGCTCCCTGAAATACATCAGCGAGCAGGCATTTCTAATCGACCTGGCCGGGTATCCTGGAAGGATATTGATCTCATCCCGTCAGTAGAGGATACCTGGATATTTTGTAAAAATGCCTTCCCAACCATCTTAAATAAGCATGCCCCATTCAAGAAATGTAGAACCAGGAACAGATATAGCCCTTGGTTCTCCCCAGACCTGACTGCCCTTAACCAACACAAAAACATCCTATGGCGTTCTGCATTAGCATCGAACAGCCCCCGTGATATGCAGCTGTTCAGGGAAGCTAGAAACCATTATACACAGGCAGTTAGAAAAGCCAAGGCTAGCTTTTTCAAGCAGAAATTTGCTTCCTGCAACAAAAAATAAATAAAATGTCAAATACTTATTTCCCTCATTAAAATGCAAATCAATTTCTAACATTTTTGACATGTGTTTTTCTGGATTTTTTGTTGTTATTCTGTCTCTCACTGTTCAAATAAACCTACCATTAAAATTATAGACTGATAATTTCTTTGTCAGTGGGCAAAAATACAAAATCAGCAGGGGATCAAATACCTTTTTCCCTCACTGTATGTGTAGTCTTGATTTTGTGTTTACATGAAATCATGTCTGTGGTGACTATGTCACAAATGCAACGATCCGATGGCCACTAAACAACCAAACAAAGCTGTAATATTGTCGTTCAGTGATTCAACATCATTGAAATGAAGAACTTCAGCACCTGGAAAGAGTGGACAGCGGCCTTACATCACTCCGTTCTCAGTGTTAGCGTTTATGTTACTAACCGCCTGTCCTCTCCTCTGGTGTTCACAGTTTACCCACCTGTGTTTACCACTACAACCCTGCTTATAAATAAACTGTCCCCAAGTTTTCCTCCAACTGCCAGAGTTAGAGGCCAGATTATGGAGTGAAATCATTATAATACGCTATATGTTTGGTTACACTTTCTGTCTGCTAGAGGAGAGAAGCTGTGCCTTAGGCATCAAGCGTGCGAGCGCACGCACACACACACACACACACAGCCTAGAGCGCTCAATGACCTGTGTGTGAGAGAAACTGTGTAAGTGGCTGGTGGTGTTTTCATAGTGTGTTTGGAATAGAAGCAGCAGGGTGTGAGAGATCGGCCAAAGGGCTGTCTCACTGAGAAGAAAATAGAAGACTAATTAGGGGAAAATGGATTAATGGCCTTTATGTCACATGTTGAAGTGTGAGTGTCACATAGACACAGTGTTGCAGGTTCAATCTGCTCTTACTTTTCCCCCTATATAAACAAAATAAATCCTCAATGTTTGGAGGAAAGAAAAGACCCCACTAAAAGAAACAATGAGTTATATTTTCTATAAGCTCCTTACTAACCCTTTTAAAAGTATACCTGTGAAATTGTTAAGATGAATCATGATAATATTTTGATATTGATTGAATCAACTGCCCTACTGGTATTAAGTGGTAGTTAACCTGATGGGAGAAATAGGCAGCCACGTGCTGAGACAGAGATGAATGATATCTTATCATACCCCCAGGACACACACATACATAGAGGAAATTTAAAAAGTATGTCACAAAGAGAATGCTTAAACATTCACACATCAGTGTTTTTTAAAAACTGAATCAAGATGAGATCAGTAATACATCATCTCTCACAGTCAGTCACACAAAGGCTAAATATGGATCATAACCAGAACTGTGGTTTGGGAGGATCATGGTTTGTGTGTGTGCGTGCACCTGTACCTTGACTTGGAAGGGAAAATAGGAAACATAGCAGAGTCACAAGAGTATGGCTCTGATTGGTAGTTGGTTTTGGATGGTTGTGGTAGACTTTGCAAAGTGGCAAGTTGACTTTAAAGTGTCCAAGGTCGGAGGTAATAGAGTTATTCGAATGGAGAGAGAGGAGTGATCATACCTGCACTCTCCAGTAAGTCACAGAAATGTGCTTCTCCTGCAGAAAGATGTGCCTTGGTGGCAATTTCGCAAAGAGGACAGAGAGATACTATGTCCTAAGGGATAGCTGTGTGTGTCATTCTTCCCTCAGTAATTATATTCTATGCCTCCCATCATACACCTGATTTATCTACACATATAGATGACCTTTCATTGAATATATGTACTTACAGATAACATAAGGTATGTTCAACCATCAGAAATAAATACAAATGATTTTTTAAATATAAAAAGTAGTTTTAATCATAGGTTTTCCCGTAGTAGTCTTCAACAGGGTGCTGGTAGTTGGTATGTTCCAATGGTGGATCTTCTAAAGACAGGCCTCTCTGCTGCCTCCTCTGCAAGGGCAGAGCCACAGCAGAGACCGAGTGAGACACAGATATAGAGTAGAGATAGACATAGAGAGAGAGAGAGACCGAGTGAGACACAGATATAGAGTAGAGATAGACATAGAGAGAGAGAGAGAGAGAGAGAGAGAGAGAGAGAGAGAGAGAGAGAGCATACTTAAATTCACACAGGACACCAGATAAGACAGTATAAATAATTACTGGAGGCTGAGACAGGAGGGGTCGGGCGAGACTGTGGTCACCTTCCAAAGATACCCACTTTGCCAAAGCACAGCCCCCACACTTCTAGAGGGATATCTTCAACCACCAACTTACCATCCTGAGGCAAGGCCGAGTATAGCCCACGATGATCACCCCCACGGCACAAACCCAGGGGGGGATGCCAACCCGAACAGGACGATCACGTCAGTGACTCAGCCCACTCAAGTGACGCACCCCTCCTAGGGACGGCATGGAAGAGCACCAGTAAGCCAGTGACTCAGCCCCTGTAATAGGGTTTGAGGCAGAGAATCCCAGTGGAAAGGGGAACCTGCCAGGCAGAGACAGCAAGGGCGGTTTGTTGCTCCAGAGCCTTTCCTTTCACCTTCACGCTCCTGGGCCAGACTACACTCAATCATAGGACCTACTGAAGAGATGAGTCTTCAATAAAGACTTAAAGTTCGAGAACGAGTTCTGTGTCTCTCACATTGATAGGCAGACCATTCCATAAAATTGAGCTCTTTTGGAGAAAGCCCTGCCCCCAGCTGTTTGCTTAGAAATTCTAGGGACAGTAAGGAGGCCTGCGTCTTGTGACCGTAGCGTACGTGTAGGTATCTACTGCTGGACCAATTCGGAGAGATAGGTAGGAGGAAGCCCATGTAATGCTTTGTAGGTTAGCAGTAAAACCTTGAAATCAGCCCTTGCCCTAACAGGAATCCAGTGTAGAGAGGCTAGCACTGGAGTAATATGATAAAATTTTGCCGAGTAGAGCACTGCAGAAGTCTAACCTTTTTGCAATGTTACGTAGATGGAAAAAAGCTGTACTTGAAGTTTTATTTGAGACGACTGTACAACCATCAAGAATAATTGTCAGATTCAACAGAAGATCTCTTTATTTCTTGGGACCTAGAAAGTGGAGGAGTGGGAGGGGGAGAAAACATTTGTCCCCTTAAAAGGAAGGATTTCAGAAAGAAACATTTGTCGAAATGTTGATGGCCCAGTCCAAAGCCAAGTTAGCTCTAATAGTAGAAATAGCTGTGCCTTTGCCAGCCATCACCTGGAAAGTTATTCTAATCAACTGCCACCCACAATACCCCAACACACACAGACACGAGCAGAGCCCCTCTCAGAACTATGTGTATAATGAGACTTTAAAGTGACTGGAAATACTGCCAGCAGTCTAATTTAGTTACAGAGTTAGAGAATGGGACTGTTCTCATGTCAGGTCAAACTCAAGGTTTTCTGAATTCTCCATTTTATCCTCCAAGCTGTTTCTCTGCGAGAGAGGAGAGCAGAAGAGAAGAGAGGAGCAGGACTAGCGTGGCCAAGAGGTTAGTAATTAGCCACCGAGATAATTAGCAAAGTGGAAGAAAGACGTCCTGATGAAATGATAGCTGTGGGACACGACCGCTGTGTAGGCATCTGAGATGTGTGTGTGTTGTAGCATATGGTGTGTGATTTGTCTCTGTGTGCTGCTCTGAGGGTCTGTTGATGAGGGGTGTCTGTTCCACACAAAGACTTGTAAAAGCACACACACACAGGGAAAAGCAGATGGAGAGTTGCAATGGGTCGAACAAACTTCAAACTCTACAGACAACCAACCAACAAGCCCATTTTGGGTTGTCCTCTGTAATTTGTCTTTTCAATTCCATTTGCCTGGGAAAATAAATAGTAATTAGTTAAATAAAGCAGGTTATTAACAATAAGCCAGACAGAGAGAAAAGTTGTATAGTGACTGTGCTGAGTTGAAGAAGATAAAGGTCTAGGATGGATCACCTCATGAATGAAACATAATTTTTATCAAATCGTTAAATTAATTATTAAGGCCTGAGATAATGACCTGCTAAAATTCCAGCGACTCCAGTGGCGGGCCGGGCGCAGTGTGCGCTAACCAAGGTTGCCAGGTGCACGGTGTTTCCTCCGACACATTGGTGCGGCTGGCTTCCGGGTTGGATGCGCGCTGTGTTAAGAAGCAGTGCGGCTTGGTTGGGTTGTGTATCGCAGGACGCATGACTTTCAACCTTCGTCTCTCCCGAGCCTGTACGGGAGTTGTAGCGATGAGAAAAGATAGTAGCGTCTAAAACAATTGGATACCACGTAATTGGGGAGAAAAAGGGGTAAAATCCATTTTAAAAAACAAAACAAAAAAATTCTCCCTGAGTGTCATCAGCTTCTGACACACACACACACACACACACACACACACACACACACACACACACACACACACACACACACACACACACACACACACACACACACACACACACACACACACACACACACACACATACATAGTACATGCATGAATTACATTTACATTGACATTTTTGTCAATGTCATTTTGTCATACATTCTTAGCCATACCGAGTAAGGACATTTTTCCCAATAAAAGAGCTATCAGAAAAGTCAGAGCTAGCAAGTGGGAAAAGTGCAAGTTCACAAAAGGTGTGGTGAGGAGGGGGTTATGTAACCTTTTAACTAGGCAAGTCAGTTAAGAACAAATTATTCTTTACAATGCCAGCTTATTTTTCCTATTTTGTTGCCTTTTAAGGAATTAAAATGGACATTTGGGGGGAGGTTGTATCATTTGATTTAAACAACATGCCTACCACTTTGAAGATGCAAAACATTTTTTATGATGAAACAAACAAGACATAAGAAAAAACAGACAACTTGAGCGTGCATAACTATTCACCCCCCAAGGCAATACTTTGTAGAGCCAACTTTTGCAGAAATTACAGTTTCAAGTCTCTTGGAGTATGTCTCTATAAGCTTGACACATCTAGCCACTGGGATTTTTGCCCATTCTTCAAGGCGTAACTGCTCCAGCTCCTTCAAGTTGAATGGGTTCCACTGATGTACAGCAATCTTTAAGTCATACCACATATTCTCAATTGGATTGAGGTCTGGGCTTTGACTAGGCCATTCCAAGACATAAATGTTTCCCCTTAAATCACCCGAGTGTTGCTTTAGCAGTATGCTTAGGGTCATTGTCCTGCTGGAAGGTGAACCTCCGTCCCAGTCTCAGATCTCTGGAAGACTGAAACAGGTTTCCCTCAAGAATTTCTCTGTATTTAGTGCCATCCATCATTCCTTCAATTCTGACCAGTTTCCCAGTCCCTGCCAATGAAAAACATCCCCACAGCATGATGCTGCAACCACCACGCTTCACTATGGGGATGGGCTCTCGGGGTGATGAGAGGTGTTGGATTTGCGCCTGACATCACGTTTTCCTTGATGATCAAAAGGTAAATTTTATTCTCATCTGACCAGAATACCTTCTTCCATATGTTTGGGGAGTCTCCCACACCAAACGTGTTTGCTTATTTTTTTCTTTAAGCAATGGCTTTTTCTGGCCACTCTTCCATAAAGCCCATCACTGTGGAGGTACGGCTTAAAGTGGTCCTATGTACAGGTACTCCAATCTCCGCTGTGGAGCTTTGCAGCTCCTTCAGGGTTATCTAAAGTCTCTTTGTTGCCTCTCTGATTTAATGCCCTCCTTGCCTGGTTCATGAGTTTTGGTGGGCAGCCCTCTCTTGGCAGGTTTGTTGTGGTGCCATATTCTTTACATTTTTTAATAATTGATTATGGTGCAGTTTGCTTGGTGGTGCCCCGTGCATAGTGGTGTTGCAGACTCTGGGGCCTTTCAGAACAGGTGTATACATACTGAGATTATGTGACACTTAGATTGCACACAGGTGGACTTTATTTAACTAATTATGTGACTTCTGAAGGTAATTGGTTGCACCAGATCTTATTTAGGGTCTTCATAGCAAAGGCGGTGGTGAATAGATGCACAAACCACTTTCTGGGGGGGGTTTGTATAATTTTTTTAAACAAGTCATTTCTTTCATTTCACTTCACCAATTTGGACTATTTTGTGTATGTCCATTACATGAAATGCAAATAAAAAATATAATAAAATTACAGTTTGTAATGCAACAAAATAGTAAAAACAAGAAGGGGGATGAATACTTTTGCAAGGCACTGTAGAGGAGTTAGGGTGTCTGAAAAGGTGGTTTAATCTGGTGCAGGAGGAACGCTGAGAGAACTCATTCCCCAGATAAAACAGAATACCACAGCAACCTCTGATAATGCAGTCTCTGTCTTTCTCTCTCACACAGAGGCATGCATGCACAGGCACACAGACACACACGCACACATGCACACCCGTCTGATAATGTCACTTTCACAGACAGATGGCGGAGATGTGAGGAGATACATGTCCATCGCCTACACAGAAAAGAAAGAGAGAATGAAAAAATGTCAAATGGACTGAAAGGAAGACATTCCCATTCCTCTTGGTTACCTTTCTCTTTTGTATACGTTTCCTGCGGCATGGCCTAAAAAAGACAAACACACTCCCTCTATCTCCATCCACAGAGATCACTTACCCCTCCTCTCTCTCCCTCTGTTTCCGTCTCTCTCACACACACACTGATTCATGCACGCACACACAGTCAGATAATGAGGATAATGAGAGTAATTCCAGGGTGAAGATGAGTGTGTGTGATGTGTCCGTATTGTTCCAGGCCTAAGATAGGGAAAGAGAGAAGCAAAATAGAAGGAGAGAAATAGAGGCAGAGAGTTAGAGGGGAAAGGAGAGAGGAAGATAGAGAAATAATGGAAGAGAGAGACATAGAGGGAGAGAGAGAAAAATAAAGAAAGAGAAGTAGAGGGAAAGAGAGAGAGAGCTCATCGGTGGGAGTATAGGAAAAGATGAGGGGTTATAGAGAGAGATGTTCACTGTCAGAACTGATGAAACTCAGAGGTTTAGTTGTGGGAAAGTGTGTGTGTGTGAGTGAGTGTAGGTTGGTTGGTTGGTTGTTCTATCCTTGTGGGGACCTTAAAAAAAGAAAAAGTCCCCACGAGGACAGTAAATAAAGAAAAATGCTCCCTCATGGGGACATTTTTCAGGTCCTCATGAGGACAAAAGGCTATTTTAGGCTTTGGTGTTAGGTTAAGTGTTAGGATTGCAATTAGGTTTAGAGTTAGAATTAGGGTTAGGTTAAGGTTAGGGTTAGGTTAAGGTTAGAGTTAGAGTTAGTGTAAGGGTTAAGGTCAGGGGAAATCGGACATTGAATGGAAATACATTTTATGTCCTTGTGTTTGTGTGTGCATTTGTGCAGTAGGGTTCGCTCAAGATTGACTTCGAAATTTGATGTCTGTCCATGTCCTTAGGACGTCAGGGAATGTCTTCAAAACCAGCCTCAACAGCGAGCTCTATTACCTTCAAGTAAACTTGGGTTTTGCTAGTGCGTTGTGGACAGGTGTGTAATCCCATGACTCCCATACATTTTTTATTTTCATCCCATGACTCCGGATCCAAAGGTCACATGTTCAATCCCAGTGGTAGATACTTGTTTTTAATTGTTTTATTTAAATCCTATCCCAAACTTTAACCCTTAATTTAACCATACATAAATGAATGCCTAAACTTACTGTTTTAACCCTATTCAAAACATGAACCTTTAACTTCGAAATTTGACTTTGAGAAATGGAATAATGCTAAGTAGGAGGAGCAACCCAGGGTGTCAAAAACACTTCAAAAATGTACATATGGAGCAACTTTAAATTTGAATTTTGGAGAAATGTCAGAATCTGAAGTCAAATTGGTAAAACTGTGAGGTCTTGTTGATGTGTGTGTGTCATGGCCCTGGTTCAGCATTGTGTTGATTTTAGCCTCTCTCTCCACTCATTCCACTATTGCTGTCTTATTGTCAGAATGTCCGCTCAGCCGATTGCTTCATATCATTAACCAATAATATACCAGCAGCATGTTAATGTTTCATGTCCAAGGCTTCTGCGGTCAATTACTAGTGAATTGTGGACTTGTTGAGAAGGTTTGGAGGTATCAGGAATCAAGGTAAGACCCAAGTGCAGACTGTGTGAAGCAACAATGTTTATTGTAACCACAGGGGCAGGCAAACGACAGGCAGGGGTCGATAATCCAGAGTCGGAGCACAGGTACAGGACGGCAGGCAGGCTCAGGGTCAGGGACGGGCAGAGTGGCCAGGCGGCCGGGTACAGGGCCAGGACAGGCAAGGGTCAAAAACCAGGAGATTTAGAAAAAGAGAGGCTGGGAAAAGACAGGAGCTGCTGACAGGACAAATGCTGGTAAGCTTGACAAACAAGATGAACTGGCAACAGACAAACAGAAAACAGAGGTATAAGTACACGTGTTAATGGGGAAGATGGGCGACACCTGGAGGGGGTGGAGACAAGCCCAAAGACAGGTGAAACAGATCAGGGCATGACAGGAGGAGAGGCACAGACTGTTACAGTTCTGTTCTGTGTGTGTGTCTGTTATGTTCTCTCTCTCTCTCTATCTGTGTGAGTGTGTGTGTGTGTATGTGTGTGGTGGGCAGTAATATTTGACATGCTTATATACAGTATATATGATATTTTAAATACCTCACGTGACTCGTAATACGAATGTGTATCTGACTCCATAAAGATCATTTAAAATATACATGAAAGCATTAGGCAATGAGTTGACATAGACTGGCAAGAATTGGTCTGAGAATGCTATATATTAAAGGAAGATATATAATGAAATTGTACAATGAATGGATTCACATACAAGGCATAATGTAAGGACAGATTCTTAGAGACGAGAAGCAAGTACAGGGAGTGAACATTTAACTAATAAGCAGACATGAAACAGGACAGGGACAGCGTCTGGACAGGGGAAACAAAATGACATTAATCCTGACAGGGGGAACAAACTGAGGAACAGACAGTTTTAGAAGCGGCAATCAACAAAGTAATGGAGTCCAGGTGAGTCCAAAGATGCACTGGTGCGCGTATCGAGGGTGACAGGTGCGCGTAATGATGGGCAGCCTGGTGCCCTCAAGTGCCAGGTAGGGGGAGCGGGGCAGGCGTGACAGTACCCCCCTCTAGGTGGCGCCAACGTGGCGTCCCACCTGGGTGAGCCTGACGGACCAGTCGAGACATGGGAGTCGGACGATCCGGCTGAGGCATGGAAGCTCGACGAGCCGGCTGAGGCGTGGGAGCCCGATGAGCCGGCTGAGGCATGGGAGCCTGACGAGCTGGCTGAGGCATGACGTGGGATGGGAGCCTGATGAGCCGGCTGAGGCGTGGGAGCCTGACGAGCTGGCTGAGGCATGACGTGGGATGGGAGCCTGATGAGCCGGCAGAGGCATGGGAGCCTGATGACCCGGCTGAGACATGGGAGCCTGATGAGCCGGCTAAGGCGTGACGTGGGATGGGAGCCTGATGAGCCGGCTGAGGCATGACATGGGATGGGAGCCTGATGAGCCGGCTGAGGCATGAGAGCCTGACGAGCATGGGAGCCTGCCGAGCCAACCGAGGCAAAGAAACCCCTCGAGCCAGCTAAGGCGTGGAAACCCGACAAGCCAGCTGAGGCAACCCCGGTTCCTTTGGCGGTGGCACCCGGACCCGACGTCACCTACAAAAACAAAAAACTCTCTGATTCTTCAAATATTGGTGTCAGCATTCTGTAAGGATAGACGCATGGAGACGAGAAGCAAGTACATGGAGTGAACATGTAATAATTAACAGACATGAAACAGGACAGGGACAGCATCTGGGCAGGGGAAACAAAAAAACATTAATGCTGACATGGGGAAGAAACTGAGGAACAGACAGATATAGAAGGGGCAATCAACAAAGTAATGGAGTCCAGGTGAGTCCCAAGATGCACTGCTGCGAGTAACAATGGTGACAGGTGTGCGTAATGATGGGCAGCCTGGTGCCCTCGAGCGCCAGGGAGGGGGAGTGGGGGCAGGCGTGACACATAAAGCTTAAGTTACAAGAATTAACAACCATTACAAAGCATACGTCTAGGCATATAGATCCCAAGGTTAACTTAGAAGACAAAGCATGAACAAAGAGATGCCGTCTAGGCAATTAGAATTAATCATGCAACCTTCCTCCATGGACTGGATACAGGATAAGAGGGAGAACAAAGGAACTTCATTCCATTTATAACATCTGAGGGTGTAACCCCAAACGAACCCCCATTCACCAATCAAAACATACAAAGTTGACAGTGTAACCTGATGACCAAGGCCCAATCTACACAGGGTATCTCAGCATTTACAGGCTTGTGTGAGGGATGAGACCCATGTAAATAAGACAGAATTCCTGAGAGGACCATAACACTCTATACAGATACAAGTAAACACAGAGATCATACATCAATATACTGTAGAGAGCATCAGAGTTAATCTCAGTGAACAACTTTCAGATAGATACCAGGCATGGATACTATAGTATTACTCATATTCAATAGTCAGTCTCTGGATACTATACCAGAGAGAAACATTTTGACCACTCAGCAAGGCGAAGGGCTGACTAGTCTTTTGGCATTGTCCTCTGTCTTCCAACTCCAGGTGTCAGAGAGCACATAAATTAGGGCAGAACTGACGTGTGTGAGTGAGTGAGTGAGTGAGACAGAGACAGATACAGAGACAGAGAGACAGAGAGAGAGAGAGAGAGAGCGAGAGAGAGAGAGAGAGAGAGAGAGAGAGAGAGAGCAGACGTACACTCTTCAGGTCAGTAGCTGTCCGTTGGAGTGTGTGTCCAGCAATCTGTTGGCCATGCCTCTGTAACCATGATAATTAGAGACTTGCCCCCTGTTAGGAGCTATAAACACACACACACACACACACACGTTACTGACCATATGACAGAGCACTTTCATAGACCGCAATGCAAAATTATGTGTGTGACAACAACTTCTTGTTCTAACTAACTCTCTTGTTTATCTGACTATAATGGCCAGTAGCTTGACCACAGCTAATATTACCTCACAGTTCTTATGAGTCTACCTGTTTACTTCACTGTACTGCCAGTAGCCATATTGATCAAATAGAATGGTTGTAAGTAGCTATCTTGTCTAGGCACACTTCGAAGTACACTCCTTAATGCACTAGCTCCTTCGTGTGAGGGTCCAGATAGGGCTGAGGACTATGTGTAATGAAGCATGGCTAATGCTATTAGCACTGGGACACAAATGCTCTGTGGGGAATCAAAGACAAGGCGCTCGTTTTGGGGGGGGGAACACTATCCCAGAGGACCAACTTTCTGCCGCATGAGCAGACCGGCTCTACCTAGGAGGGGGAAGTGTTAGGCTGCAGGATGCCAGCTCTCCTAACACACATACACACACAAAGTATATTTCAAAATGAGGGAAGGGGTCTGCAGGGGTCTCTAGTCCCTTAACAGATCTATATGGAGGAGCTCAAATGCAAGGCTGTTGACCAACTCGTCCTCACAACCCCTCAACCCCAGCAGAGAAATAGACTGATAGACTATGTTCTCTCTCTCCCTCTTCATCTATCTTCCTCCCTCTCCCTCCCTAACACTCTCTCCCTCTCTTTCTCTGTCCCTATCCCTCCATCCCTCCATCCCTTTTTCTAAGTCTTTCCACTGTGCTGGGGTCTATGGGGAGAAGCAGGGGACAAAGCTGTTGTGCTGTGGGACCCTTATGGGACACAGCAGCTTTCTGGGCTCTCTGCATACATGCATGCCTAGGGGACAATGAGGCCTTTATTAGGGAGGCCAGCATCTGACACACACACACACACACACACACACACACACACACACACACACACACACACACACACACACACACACACACACACTTGCTTACTGGGAGCTAGGGAATACTGGAGCAATGAGGCTGTAGTCTGGGAGAGCTGTGACTGGCACCAGAGCTGTGAGTGTGTGTGTGTGTGTGTGTGTGTGTGTGTGTGTAGTGGGGTAATATTCGATACTACATATACCTCACATGCGACCCGTAATAAGACTATGCAATTAACATCAACAACGTCTATTAAAATGTTTATCTGACTCCAAAAGATAATATAGCAATGTACAACCAGGACTATAGCTGAGTTAGAATAATTTACTATCAAGAAAGGTCTGGGAATTGTCTATCTCAAAGGCAGATATTTAATAACTTTGTACAATGTATGATTAAATTATACAAGTTACAAGGCTATACTGACATTAACAATACATTAATAATCTAGGCATGATCAGAGAGGGAGAGAGAGGTCATAGCCTCAAGGGCCATGCCCTAAAGCTCTTGGGAGAGGAGCGAGAACGGGAGAGTGTATCTCACCACAGCAGGTCAGGAACAAAAAGAGAAAAACTCAATGAAGCTAAGACCCTTCTGTAACATCTGAGTAGTTTCGATTCAAAATCTGAGTTGTTGACCAATTACTTTAAGTTAACTTCCAATCAGATATCAAACCTACAGGCTGTCATCACAAAAGCAACAACAGGTTCACAGAGGTGTGACAGAATGGTGGATGTGGAGAGCAACACAGGCTGGGCTGGGAACACAGGCTGGGCCCGCCACTACATCAGTGCGAGCGTGTGTAAGTGTGTGTGTGTGTGTGTGTGTGTGTGTGTGTGTGTGTGTGTGTGTGTGTGTACAGTATGTGCTGTATGTTGTTAGGGGGGTTGTCACCATATGTTGATGCAGAAGTATAGGGAACAGAACACCAGTCTAACACTGCACATAACCCAGTCATCTTGTCATGCATACAAAACAGACAGGCTGCACAGTATACAATAAAGCAGTGATTACATTCCCAATCAAAAATGACTTTGTCTTAAATGCCTCTATACGCTTGGCTAACTTCCCAATACACAGACACAGACCTGTTTACTGAAAACTCTGGTTCAAATGATCTTGAGGTTTTCGTTTGTACAGCTACGTTGTAAACGTTCATTTATAGGCTAGGATGTAGCAACCTCGTGATTGGTACCGGGGAAATTAGAGTATCATGTAGTAGCATAGACTTATCAATGTCACATTGAGCTGGGGTGAATATAATATGAATGACAGTCATCCAATATGCTGTAACAGAAATAAGGCCATGTTCATAAAAAATATTATCATCCTCCCTCATCTTAAACGGCACCGACCGCGCTGGTGTGTGTGTGTGCATAGAGTCATTAGAATGCCAGTATGAAAGTGTGCAGCTCCTCTTGAACATAACGCAAAGGCACTCCCATGCATGCCTGGGCCTGAGAGAGGGCACTGGCCCCACACACACAGGCATGCATGCACACACACACACACACACACACACACACACACACACACACACACACACACACACACACACACACACACACACACACACACACACACACACACACACACACACAGAGAGAGAATGTGTTGGTATTCAGAAGAAGGGTGTGACAGAATGGTGGAGGAGGGAAGGAGAGAGAGTATGAGGGATGGGAGAGAGCCCACTATCCAAACAGTCTCCATCCTATAGCCTGTGTAAGGCTGTGTGACATAGCGCTGTGGAGCTCAGGTAATAGGGCAGGCCAACAGTGTTCCTTGATTCCCATTGGGAGAGGAAGTGGCTTCCAGCATTATCTGGTTCTATTAATTTAGAGGTTCAGAAAGTATACCCCCTATGCGTATCATTTCATTTCCCAGGATCTTATTCTCAACCATAGGTAGCAATATTTTTTCTCGGGCCATGCTTAATGAATTTAATCTGATCGTATTAGTCATACTCATACATCCAAAATGTGTCACTATCTGCTTACATGTTGTTTTTACTACAGGGTTGATGATCTCTCCCTCGCTCTTGCTCTGTCTCTTTCTGTTTGCTCGCTGTGTTGGAGATAAACAGATGTTATTTTAGTAAGCATGTTAAAGGGGTGAATGGCCAAGTTTTAATTTTATCCAATAAAAATGTATCCTTGCCAGATCGATTGTTGTTGCTAGGAGACTGAAGCATCCTCTGGCAAGGGCTGCACGCGCTCTGGTACAGATGTATTTGTTCCCTCTCTCTCTCTCTCGCTCTCTCTCTCGCAGTATGACTCCACTGAGGGATCAGGAGTAAGAGAAACTCGTCTCAAGTGCTCAAATAGCTGCAAGATTTCCGCACTTCGCATTATAAATAAGGTAAGTCATTAGAATATTTTATCTCTGGACATTGTACTCACAATGTGGCTTTTTTTCAAGAACACGTATATAGGCTACGTAGGTAGGAGCTTTTTTGACAGGTAGTTTACATGCGCACGCGAGGGCAACTTCAATTATGTTGTCAACTGTTGACCTAATGACGTAGTAAAATGGAAATGTATCTTGCGGTTTGCATTGCATTTACAGACACGTAACCATATCTGCATCCTTCATCATAATGTGATATGATGTGTGAGTGATAGTATTTGATTAATTCCAGCTCAATTCCTTTCAAGACGAGAGAAAAGTAATTGTCAGAGAAACGAAGGTTGAGTTGGAGTTTCAGAATGTCTGTAAAATGGTCATATCGGAGAAAATGAAAGAAAAGTCAGATTTCCATGCGTCGCAGTAGCAGTGTTTTCTGCAGTGTGGATAAGTTATTTTGGCTGTTACATAATTCGTTACAGACACAATGGACCGAGGATTCCACGAAATCGAAGTAGCCTAACAAACGACGTGATAAGTGCTTTCTAACCTCGGTGACACAATATATGGATACAGTAACTGATGCGTTAATACAGGTATGTTTGTGGTTGAAGATTGTATTCCTAAAAAATGCGCGCGAACGCATCGATTTACACACCCATCAATCCGCGGTGTGCTCAGCGACTGTGCCCTCCTCGTCCGCAGGTGAGCGCGTGTACTTGTCTTTTCTCCCACGCGGCTCTGGGATTTGATAGCAGGTTGTTTAGGCATGGTGTCGATAAACCCAAATCATGTATGTGACGCTGTACTTATAGTTAAAGGTAGGACAGTTTTCGGTTGCCTCTATGTTTCTCTTCTCTCTCTCAGGACTCTCCTGACTGACAGACTAGGCGTTTACGTGTGGGCGTGAGGGAGTGAGTGTTTGTGTGTTTCTCTCTCTCTCCTGACTTGTCTATGTGTGTCACTGGGTGTCTCTCCTAAAAGCCTGAAAAGGCTCTTTCACATCACAGAGCTTTACCTGGCTCTCCTGAGTGCATTGCTGTGTGTGTGTGTGTGTGTGTGTGTGTGTGTGTGTGTGTACATGCATGCATACATGCTTGTCTGAGAGTGTGTGTGTGTTTGGATATGTGCAAACACACACACATCTGTATGGTACAGTCTGTGTGTATGCGAAGATACCTCATTTATTCCCCCACTGTCTGTTTAGAATTAAATGTGTGTTTGTTGTCTGTTGTTTACAGCTTTGCCTCCATCAATCAGTTACTATTATACATCTATCACGATGAAAAGTAGTAGGCTAGTTTAAATATAGCACTATTATAAATCAAGCAGCTCACAGTGCATAGGCCTAAATTATTATTGTCAATAGCCTAGCTAATGAGTGATAAGTAATTACAATCTGGAAAACAAACTACACAGTGGGTTGCTTAGAGAAAGAGAGAGAATGAGTGTGTGTGTGTGTGTGTGTGTGTGTGTGTGTGTGTGTGTGTGTGTGTGTGTGTGTGTGTGTGTGTGTGTGTGTGTGTGTGTGTGTGTGTGTGTGTGTGTGTGTGTGTGTGCAGGTAAAGACACAATATTGTTGTGCATGTGTGTGAATGGATATGGCCTTGTGGTTTGTATAGGCTATGTGTTGGTGTAGATATGTGTAGATGATGCGTGTGCGTTCCTGCATGGCCTTCTAGACTCTATTTTTCATGCAGAGCTGTACTCTGTGGGATGAATGCAGTACAGAGCCTCCATCACATCATTAGCAGTTCAACAGCACTCTCTTTACTCAGCACAGGGAAATAAGCCCTCTCAACTGGCTGTTTCTCTCTATGTGTGTGTGCGTGTCTGTGTCTGTCTGTGCATGCGTTTGTCTGTGCGTCCATCTGTTCGTCTGTCAGTCCTCACAGACCATCAGTCAGTCTCTTCATGCAGTAGCCAAACATGATAAGAAAGAGGGGTTGGGAATTGACATAAACAGCATGCGCAAGTTAACAAATCACCGGACGGTTGCTGTCTGTCACCTGTAGCACAGATGATGGTGCTTTTGTTGCTTTTTCTATGATTGTGAAAATGTATTCATATGGGGCCCATGTAGTCCAGATGTAGCGATGTTTCAATGAACTGATCTATGAGGATGTTATGTTTGTTGAATGAGTCTGGAAGGCCATTTACAGTAAGCTTTTATTGACTCACAGCTCAGTCTAAAATCATGGTAATAACTCTGACTGTTCATAATCTAATGATGTCAGTGATTCATGTACAGGACGATAACTCATCTGTTACAGCTTGTAGGTGCAGTATAGAGTTATGCTTCTCTAGTGTAATGTGTATGTTTGTATTTGGACAGTGGTGGGGGTCCTGCATTTCTGCTACAGTTGATGTGTCCCTGTAACAATCTCACACCGTTCTGCTCTGTTGAAGAAACAGGAGAGACTACAGACTGCTGCATGTAGCTCATAAACACACACACTCTATCTCTGTGGTGTGAGGTAGTGAAAGGGCAGTGGGATACTGGTGAGTCTGAGAGAGATCAGGTCGGTTAATAAATTATGAGGCTGAGAGGGGGAGAGAGAGAGGGAGAGGGGGATAGAGAGAGAGAGAGAGAGAGAGAGATAGAGAGAGAGAGAGAGAGAGAGAAGAAGAGAGAGAGAGGAGGGTGAGAAAGATGCTCTGTGCTCACTGGCTGTACAGGGTCTACTAACTAGAGGGTACCCAACAGGGGAACGAACACACACACACCAGTGTTAATTTTGGCACTCTTTTTTATATATAGTCTAGTCTTAGTCATTTCTTCTAAAATAGTCTTAGTCACATTTTTGTCATTTGAATAATGATTTAGTCTAGTTATTGTTAAATTTCCAAAAACAGTGGGACCATTTTAGTCAATGAAATGAAGTGGGACCAAATCACCATTATGCGAGTCACAAGCAAGTCTCAAGTCACAATGTCCAAGTCTCAAGTCAAGTCCCAAGTAGAATGGGTTGAGTCTTGAATCAAGTTGTGCATTCCAAGATCAAGTCAAGCCCAGTCGAGTCACAAGTTTTTTTCAAGTCAAGTCAAGTAAAAAAACATGACTATGACTTGATAAACTATACATCTTTGTCTATTTATTGAGGCTACCAGACAACCCTTTTCATTATTTTGTCGACAACCCATTTTGATTATGGAATAATTCATTCCAAATGCTAGCTTCATAAGTAAATTATGTATTTCAAGCAATTTTGACTTACCAAAAGGCAAGTAGGCTTATGCTAGTAATTGCTGCTTGATGCCTCATTGCTGGTGAGCTTGCGAAGTAAACGGTTCATATTCTTGATCGCCAAATCATTTTTGGAGCGACAGATGCATATTCATTTATGGCAATCCCCTATCCCTACAATTTGACGTTTGCGCTGCACCCCATCCTATAGATGTACAGCAAATCAGCCATATGTTCACTAGCTGTGAATTTCAAACCTTTTGACCTGCTACACCAAAAACGAGTGGTTCAAAGCTTGCACATGCACGCGTTTACAATCGATGCGCAAATGTAGCCTGTCATTACAGCCATAAAACGGTGATGCATTTTCAAAACGCAAGATACAGAAATAAAGTGTGTTTTACACCTGCATTTGGAGCTGAAAGTCATCCTGTTAGCAGTATATTTCAACTAGGGACATCATGTCACATTATCACTTCTCTGGAGTCCAGCGCAAGCAGGATCATACGGTTTACATCGGAGATTACAGAATCAGATGGAAAGCATGATCTGTCTAGAGCGTTTTTCTTCCTCGCAAATATTGCAATTAATTCACTAGAATATGTTACATCTTCAAGTGTTGAAGGTAGTGCGATGTTACATATATCATTAGACATATAGCCAGTACCACGTATAAAATTATAACCCACCCAAACTAGGCCTATCTGAAATATGAAAATGATCAATGATGTCACCAGATAGCCTATTGTTGTGGCAAAGATGCGTCCGTAGCAGATTACTAAACGGTACTTTATATGGATAACATGAACGTAAGTAGGCTACTCTGTTTTTGATAGGCAAAACCGGAGAAAATGTAACAACTTTCTGGTCGCTAATCTGGATATGTGAGCTCGCCTTTGCGCACCAATGCTGGTGACTGGCAACTCTTTGGCTCTCAAGCATAGATTAGATGTTTTTTAAACAATACTTTGGTGCAATGACATAGGCCTATGTTAGTGACCAGATTGAATAAGCAAAGGTATAAATACAAAATACAAATGGAAGGCTATATTTTTATTAATTCAGTTTCACACTCCCAAAACGTTCTCACTGCACTAGTTTACCAGACCTGTGTTGATTGACAGTTTCCAGGTCCAATCAGAGGTAATTTCATGTCATCAGTCTCAAGTCAAATTCAAGTTCTGAGTCTTTTGGTTCCAAGTCCAAGTTATTTTATTTTCTATCAAGTCGAGTCTCAAGTCATCAAATGTGTGACTTGAGTCAGACTCAAATCCAAGTCATGTGTCTCGATTCCACACCTCTGTTAAATGCCCTTTCATTTTAGTCACATTTTAGTCACATCACAATTGTATTGCCTTATTAACCTATAGTAAACATAAATCACTGACTTCCATGTGACCAAACATGCATAGCCTTGTCCTACCAACATATTTTCTGTGTAACATTCTATTCTCTTCCCAATAGCAGAAATATGACAAACATATTTAAAAAATATATAAGAACTATCTGGCCATGTAAATTCCTAACTCATCCTACACAGGTATTGCACATTACATACAAAACAAACAGACATACACAAGCTCAGAGAGAGCGAGAGAGGCACAATCACCAGATGGTGCTGCAAAGTATTGGCAAAGTAGTCTGGGTTGCACCTCCGTCTGTCGGTTGTGTCATTGCCCTTGACGTTCCACAGACCCTGCAGACACATTGATGTAATCAAGTCTGCTCTGGCCCCCCAATGGTGGAACAAACTCCCTCACGACGCCAGGACAGCGGAGTCAATCACCACCTTCCGGAGACACCTGAAACCCCACCTCTTTCAGGAATACCTAGGATAGGATAAAGTAATCCTTCTCACCCCCCCCCCCCTTAAAAGATTTAGATGCACTATTGGAAAGTGGCTGTTCCACTGGATGTCTTAAGGTGAACGCACCAATTTGTAAGTCGCTCTGGATAAGAGCGTCTGCTAAATGACTTAAATGTAAATGTAAATGTAAGTCACTAAAACTTGAGTCCAAATCGAGTCCCAAGTCCCATATGTCCGAGTCTGAGTCACCAATGGTCCCTATGGCTGAAGTCCGAGTCCCAGTGCTTGAGTCCTGGTCCAAGTGTCCGAGTCTGAGTCACCAATGGTCCCTATGGCTGAAGTCCGAGTCCCAGTGCTCGAGTCCTGGTCCAAGTGTCCGAGTCTGAGTCACCAATGGTCCCTATGGCTGAAGTCCGAGTCCCAGTGCTCGAGTCCTGGTCCAAGTGTCCGAGTCTGAGTCACCAATGGTCCCTATGGCTGAAGTCCGAGTCCCAGTGCTCGAGTCCTGGTCCAAGTGTTCTAGTCTGAGTCACCAATGGTCCCTATGGCTGAAGTCCGAGTCCCAGTGCTCAAGTCCTGGTCCAAGTGTTCAAGTCTGAGTCACCAATGGTCCCTATGGCTGAAGTCCGAGTCCCAGTGCTCGAGTCCTGGTCCAAATGTTCAAGTCTGAGTCACCAATGGTCCCTATGGCTGAAGTCCGAGTCCCAGTGCTTGAGTCCTGGTCCAAGTGTTCAAGTCTGAGTCACCAATGGTCCCTATGGCTGAAGTCCGAGTCCCAGTGCTTGAGTCCTGGTCCAAGTGTTCAAGTCTGAGTCACCAATGGTCCCTATGGCTGAAGTCCGAGTCCCAGTGCTTGAGTCCTGGTCCAAGTGTTCAAGTCTGAGTCACCAATGGTCCCTATGGCTGAAGTCCGAGTCCCAGTGCTTGAGTCCTGGTCCAAGTGTTCAAGTCTGAGTCACCAATGGTCCCTATGGCTGAAGTCCGAGTCCCAGTGCTTGAGTCCTGGTCCAAGTGTTCAAGTCTGAGTCACTGGATCCACATGAACTAAAATAAAGTTATTTACCAAGTCAGATATAGTGTAGTGGCAAGAGGAATTTAGTCAATCAATTTCATGAATGAAGCTGACATTATTCCTTATTCCGAGAGGAATTTTTATTCTACATTTACGTAACATTTGTGTAATTTATCTTAACGCTCTTTTCCGGAGCGACGTACAGTTAGTGCATTTATGTTAAGATAGCTACAGTAGGTGAGACAACCACATATCACAGTTGTGGGAAGTACATTTTTCCTTAATAAGGAAAACATTGCGTCCTGCTGAACACGCCCCCAGGTTGTTAGCTATAGCTAGCTAATGAGGTAACATGACTGAACAAGGTGTAGCCTTAACAAATGGCTAAAGGTCTTGTCTGCAAGTAGCCTAGTTTTTAGAACAGCCCTCGATATGCTTTATGAATGTAAAATGCAGATGCACAACAGAAATGCAGTGGGGGAAGCGAGACTACAAATTCAAAAGTCAGACTACTTTTCTATAGTCAAGGGAGAGAAAAACATTGATAGGCTGTTGTTTAACTAATAAAATCAAATCAAAGTTTATAGGTCGCATATACAGATTTGCAGATGTTACCGCACGTGCAGCAAAATGCTTGTGTTTCTAGCTCCAACAGTGTAGTCGTACCTAGCAATACACAACAATACACACAAAATCCCCAACTTTTAAATAAAGAAAGTAAGAAATATCAGAATGTCAGATAATGGTATATGGTGTGTATAGACAGCATGAACCGTATTCGAATAGAAAATGTTTGTACAGCAGTAGTTATATAGGTTGAGCCTTATCTAGAGTACAGTATACACAGTACATGTGAAGTGGGTAAAACAGTATGTAAACATTATTAAAGTGACCAGTGATTCCTTGTCTATGTACATAGGGCAGCAGTCTCTAAGGTGCACGGTAGAGTAGTGGGTGGTAACCGGCTAGTAATAGTAACTAAGTTTCAGGGCAGGGTACTGGGCAGGGTAGAGTCTCTGTCCAAACTTTGATGTACCTATACTGTCTCCGCCTTCTAGATGGTAGCGGGGTGAACATGCCGTGGCTCGGGTGGCTGAGGTCCTTGATGATCTTCTTAGCCTTCCTCTGACAGCGGGTGCTGTAGTGGGCAGGCAGTGGGCCCGCGCTAATGCTTTGGGCTGACCGCACCACCCTCAGAAAAGCCCTGCGGTTGCCGTCTGTGAAATTGCCATACCAGGTGGTGTTACATCCCCACAGCATGCTCTCAATGGTGCATCTGTAGAAGTTTGTGAGGGTCTTATGGGCCAAGTGCCTCTTCAAACTCAGAAGGCTGAAGAAATTTGGGTGGGTGAGGGCCTTGTAACCATTCAGGAAGAGAGAGTAGCAAGGATCGAGAGTCCGTGATGCCCATATAACACAGGAGATGTGTTGATAGAATTTCGGTAGCATATTCCTCAGATTTATTTTATTAAAGTCCCCAGCTATAATACATTTGGCTTAAGGACATGCGGTTTCCAGGGCAGCAGCTAGCTTAGCAGGTAGCCTTGTGGTTAAGAGCATTGGGCCAGTAACTGAAAGGTCACTGGTTTGAGTCCCTGAGCTGGCAAGTTGGAAAAAATATGCAGTTCTGTGTCACGTTCTGACCTTTATTTCCTTTGTTTTGTATTTATTTAGTATGGTCAGGGCGTGAGTTGGGGTGGGCAGTCTATGTGTGTTTTTCTATGTTGGGGTTTTGAGTTCAGCCTAGTATGGTTCTCAATCAGAGGCAGGTATCGTTAGTTGTCTCTGATTGAGAATCATACTTAGGTAGCCTGGGTTTCACTTTTGAGTGGTGGGTGTTTGTTTCCGTGTGAGTGTTTGTTGCCACACGGTATTGTTTCGGTTTCAGTCGTTTCACATTTATTGTTTTGTAGTGTTCAGTTTATGTCTTTAAATAAACATTATGGACACTCAGCCAGGAGCCGCCAGAGCCGTCAGTCAGCCTGGAGCCGCCAGAGCAGTCAGTCAGCCAGGAGCCGCCAGAGCAGTCAGTCAGCCAGGAGCCGCCAGAGCCGTCAGTCAGCCAGGACCTGCCAGAGCCGTCAGTCAGCCAGGACCTGCCAGAGCCGTCAGTCAGCCAGGAGCTGCCAGAGCCGTCAGCCAGCCAGGAACTGCCAGAGCCGCCTGTCACGCCGGCGATGCCGGAATCGCCCTTCACTCCGGCGCTGCCGGAGTTTCCCGCCTGTCTGGCGCTGCCGGAGTCTCCCGCCTGTCTGGCGCTGCCAGAGTCTTCCGTCCATTCGGGACCCATTTCTATTTATTTATTTATTTTGTCACGTTCTGACCTTTATTTATTTTGTTTTGTCTTTATTTAGTACGGTCAGGGTGTGAGTTGGGGTGGGCAGTCATGTGTGTTTTTCTATGTTGGGGTTTTGAGTTCAGCCTAGTATGGTTCTCAATCAGAGGCAGGTGTCGTTAGTTGTCTCTGATTGAGAATCATACTTAAGTAGCCTGGGTTTCACTTTTGAGTGGTGGGTGTTTGTTTCCGTGTGAGTGTTTGTTGCCACACGGTACTGTTTCGGTTTTGGTCGTTTCACGTTTATTGATTTGTAGTGTTCAGTTTATGTCTTTAAATAAACATTATGGACACTTACCACGCTGTGCATTGGTCCTCCGATCCTTCTCGCTACTCCTCCTCAGAAGAGGAGGAAGAATGCCGTTACATTCTGCCCTTGAGCAAGGCAGTTAATTCCCAGCAACTGCTCCCCGGGCACCGTGGACATAGATTAAGGCAGACCCCTGCACCTCTCTGATTCAGAAGGGTTGGGTTAAATGCAGAAGACACATTTCAATTGGATGCATTCAGTTTTGCAACTGACTAGGTATCCCCTTTTCTAGTTTTCAAATAGTCCAGTGTAGTTCCTTGGGAGCTGTCGCTGTGTCGGTTTGGGGGTGAATATACACGGTTGTGACGATGACCACATAAAATTATCTCTGGAGGTAATGCGGTTGGCATTTGATGGGGAGGTATTCCAAATCGGGAGAACAAAATGTCTTGAGTTCCTGTACATTACCACAATTACACCATTTGTTGTTAATTATGAAACAAACCCCGGAGAGTTCTTTCTCCTGTTTGTGTGATGGATGGAGAACCCCACTGGCTGAATGGACGGGGGCAATATATCCAGAGAGAGCCATGATTCGATAAAACAGAGTATGTTACACTCCCTAATGTCTCTCTGGAAGGAGGACCTCGCCCTGAGCTCATTTACTTTATTGTCCAGGGACTGAACGTTAACGAGTAATATACTCGGAAGCGGTGCATGGTATGCACACTGCCTGAGTCTGACTAGGGCCCCACTTCTTCCTCTTTTCCGGTGTTGGTGCAACCCCCGGGATGAATAGAGCTGCCTCGGGAAGTTCAAATAAAAGATCCTGAGAAGTAGAATTTCTTCTCTAATTTCTGGCGATCTAATATCACAAAGTTTTTTTCGGCTGTAGGTAGTAATATACGAAATGTTCTGAACAAATTATGTTTCTCTCATAATTAATTTTACGGACTCAAAAATATCCCACCATGTCGAAATAACAAATTATATGTCTGCATTTATAAAACTTCCTGTTCCATCACAGCTGTCGTGATGACAAATTTTAGTCACAGAGATACAGTGATTTTATCCCGTTTCGTTTGAAATGGGAACTGAAATTAAACAAAAACATGTTTTTTTCTGGGTCTATTTAGTCAGTTATAGTCTCGTCAATTGGCACTGAAAAATAGGTGTTTGATGAATATTTTAGTTTTGTTGACAAAATGATGCCTGACACACACACAAACACCCACAAACACAGGCAAACACACACAGCCAGGGGCACTAGCAGGCAACTTGTCTTGGAGATTAGCATGCAGTGATAGCCAACATCATCTCACCTCCTTCCGCCAACCCCCTTTCCTTTCACTCCCGGACTGAACCTGTCACCCAGTAGGCAAAGTGTGTTTGCTGTCACCCAGTAGGCAAAAGTGTTTTTGTAGTAGGCAAAGTCCTACTACAAAAACAGGGCTTAGTGGTCTACAGATGACCCAGGTTTAAATCTACAGCCTTTGAATTCATCTGATGACATTTTTTCTTACACTAGTATAATGGGATAACTATGTACACGATGGCACCCCCAACTATATAATTACTACTCATACATCCATACAACCAAATAGGACTGTATTGCACCACTGGGTGAAGGTGATAGGGTATGGATGTTAGAGCTGATTCCAT